>NW_006434829.1:5682966-5689619 GCF_000325575.1 Pteropus alecto
GTGTCTTCCATTTACTAGTTAAGTGGCCTTGAGGAAGTTATTTCAACACTCTGTGCTTCAGTTCCCTCATCCACAGAAACTCGGCAATAATATTACCTACCTCACATCATTGTTATATGAAAAAAAAGAACTCATACATGGCCCAGGGACTAGCACAGTACCTGGTACATAGTAAATGCTTGATAATTACTTCTGACCAACTGACTTAATGTTTGAATATCAACTCAACAAGGACAGAGATTTTTTGTGTGCGTGTGTATGTGTTTTGTCAATAACACAATCCTCAGGGCTCAGAATAGTGCCTGGCACAAAATAAGTATTTCTGATAGCAGGCATCAAACATTTAGAGAAAGAAACTTTCTAACACAATCAGTCTGGGAAGCAATCTAGAATATAGAAATAAACTCTATCATTCTTTCTGATTAGTGATTTTACACATACATAATGGATAAGCAAGGACCATATCACAATCATGTCTATAACTCCTGCATCCAGATGAGGGCAGCCTCAGAACATTCATTTAAAGACTGAAGCCACACAACACCTCCAGACTTGAGTGTTTCCCACACTCGTGTTATTTGACCATTATCTTCACCATTTCTACCATACTTGAATACCCCTAACATTTTCTGCTTAATATTTGTTTACAAGAAAAACTATCGCTATTGTAAGCAGAAAACCAGTTACGTTAATCATAACAAGAACATATCCATAAAATTAAATACAAGTTTACAACTCTTTCCATTCCAGCTAAATATAATTGCCTGTCAAAAGCTCTGAGTCTAAGATCTGCTCTCTGAAAAGACAGGGGAATTTAAATAAGCGTTGAAGACAAATTAGCATCAAACTGACAATTTCACTTCAATATAAATAGAAAGAATGGAAAAAGGAGCAACTTTCTCAATACATGATTCAATGTTCATTAATGTCAGGCCCATGTACTTCTTAAAATCGTCTCAAATACCAGAAGTCCATGTTTCAAGCTCCAAGAAAGTGACGAGACCCACTTTAACCTCCTGGTAGCGAGACAGAGCCAGATTCTGGAGTTAGACAAAATTGGATTCAAATTCCAGCCGCCACTTAATTAGCTGTGATCTTGGACAAAGAATTTAACTTTTCTGAGTCTCATTTTCCTTATCTGTAAAATTGGAATAATAGGACTCATAGGGTTGTTGTGGAAATATATGAGGCGTTCTGCATAGTATCTTGAGCATAAGTAGAAAATAAACATTAGTAACTATCATTCCTGTTTCAAAACAACAAAAAAAGACACAAGCACAGACGGCAGGAGCGATCCACATCCCACGCCCCCACCTCCCAAGGACCCGAACTTCCCTGCTTCCCACGAACTCCGACTTCCCTCGCCAAGTGCTCACCTTCCCGCTGCCTGCGGGGCCCATGACCAGCTGCGCGTACCGAGGCATGTCGGCTCTCCGCGACCCCAGTGCCGCCCGCCGCACAGTAACTACCGAGAGGCGACTGCTACGCTCCCTTCAGCCTTCGCGCGACGCCCGCTGAGTTCCGGGAACGCGGCGTGCGAACCAATCACAATCCGAATTCTGTTTACCGCTTCTGTTCTGCCACACCTCCGATTACGGAGCGCCCCGCGGGCCAACCCCCGCGTGAAACGCTTCCCGAGAAAACACCCGGAAGGGAGGGAGGTTTTTGGCGAGTGCGCAAAAGTAGTGGGCGGAAAGCGGCGGTTGGGAAGCTGGTGAAGCCTGGTTGCCTTGGTGATAACGGATAACGGATGACACTCTGCATTCCTGTGCCAGGTGCTTTGGTCCTTAGTTTGCGCACTGATGTTTGACTTATGTGATGACGCTCAAGATTTGCAAATTCGCTGAGAGTCTGGAATACCGTGGAGGAAGGAACCTGCTGTTTTACAGGGCATGTGTATTTCCTTTCTGTGACGCATCCCTTCCACAAAAAGATGCAAACGTGCCATCAACTAAAGAACTCTCGCCCCTCCCCCATTTAACTCCAGGATGGTGGAGTTGTCCTCCTTGCTCCCCCGAAGCTATTCGGACAGTGTCCGGAGCGCATCGGAGGGACCTAGAATCTGGCGTCCGCCTCTTCACTCCCAATATTGCCAGGCCTGACTCACGCGTGCTTACGGGGGAAGGGAAGGGAAGAGGGGAAAAGTTTTCCAGCACACAGCTCGTGGTCCGGGCTCCCCGGACGAGATGCCCGGCCAGGGTCCGGTGTCCGACTGAAGGGAGTACAGCTCTTCCGTAGAGCCGCCTACGGTGGCCAGGACCGAGGGTGACGGCGGGTGAGGCTGCGGGACCCCGAGGGAGTAGGGAGGACGGCGACCGGCCCTGGGTCGATATTCCCTTGTAGAGGAGGGATTGCGAGCTGGCTGCTTGGATAGACTGGTTCCCAGTGCACTGAAGTGAGAGGCGGGGAAAAACTATGTTGTGGCCGGGATGGGAAATATAGAAGCCGATTCACTGCTTAGGGTTAGGGCTTCCTAGGAGGAAGGTTTGGTGCAAAGTAAACTGCGACAGTCGCCTGCGTGCGTGCGACTTTCTCCCTCGAGGGGGCGCTGCGAAACCTGCTGGAAAAATTTCGGTCTGGCCACAGGGTGTCTGCGTAAGCGGAGCTGGGAGAGCAGGAGAGAATGTGGGAACAGACCCACCCGGCTCCACCGAGGGCTTCTCAATCAACAAATCAGCTCCCTGTATGTGACATTAGCGACTTTTATGTCAAATGCGAATCCGTAATCGCCAATGAAACAGCTGACTGAATATTAGAGGCACCTTGATTCGGGCATTTTCTTCACACAGAAATTCATTTATTTCGAGCAGGTTTTTACTCATTTCCAAGATACTGAAGACAATTAGCTGTTGAAGTCACTGCCATAGGCAGTACCTTCTCATCCGTTTCATCTGTTATTCCCTGAAAGCGGGAGCTGCCGGGGGTTCCTCTTCAATTCAGCTCAGTCTTAGCTGCTGCTGCACCCATGACCATCTTTTTTTTTTTTTATTTTGGTATCTAGCGAATCGAAGACTTCTTATAGATGGGATGGGTTTCGTGTTTCTTTTCTGTTCATCACAGTGCTTAGTGAAGTGCTGGATGCTAGTACATCAGAAGATCAGTGAACTCCTGCTCATTGAATAAATCAAAGGACGAGGGAAGGAAGGGAGTTTTGTCTTAATTTGAGAAAAGAAAAAAAGAACTTGTACAAAATTAGAAACATTCCAAACCAACTTAGATCCAGTATACCTCGATTACATATAATGAAGAACAAGATAGTCTTTTCCATAGCCAAATTACTTTATTAAAAATAAAGAGAACAAGAAAGTGTTAGGGATACCACAGAAGCCCAAACTACTTTATTAAACTCATTGTAGGAATTAGATTAGGAGGCTATAAAAATCAGACCAAATCTGGCTTAAAGTAAATCCTGTCTAGTATGGTGAAATCTCAGATCACTTTGGAAATGTCTGGAGCCATTAGAATATAACCAGAATTACAGGAGAAAATTTGCAAGATATTCTGTCTGATAGGAAACATGCAAAATAAAAAGCATATGCAATACTGTTTTTTTAATTTAAAATTATTTAATGCTTATAAAGCTGTCAATTATTACGTATTATTTACATCCTTTTTTAAAACAGGTCAACTGGACATTATTACCAGAATTCCAAAGGTACAGGTAAGTAGAGCATATAAAGCAGATAATACCTATAAATAACAGTTCAGAGAATTCAATTTTGCTATAACTACTCACACAATAGAGTTTTAAAAATAGACTTTATTAGCATCCTCGGCGAACTTAGTCTTTCAGATTTTTCAAAGAACATTCCAGCAGGTTCTTTGTTTCTCGTTAAGATATCTTACATCAAGCATTTTAAAAAGAATACTTCAAAATAGCAATGAATCTGAAAACTGTTTATAACTGATGTTATAGCACAGTGCACAGCCTGGGGTTTATACACAAATAGAAGGAAAAAAATTCTAAGTGGAACGACTTCAAAGAACATAATTTCCTAGTGATGCTATTTTCCTTTCTCTTGAAGTAAAGAATAGAGCTGTTGGAGTTAAGGGAGTAAGACGAGCCCCCAAAGGTCTCTCACTGATTTTGGCAGGGGCAAAAATTTCCATTAAATGATATCTAAACCTGGATTCATTTTGCTTTTCCTTGGAAAATTTATAGTCCTTACAGTTATCTATGATAAACACGCATGCGATTATCTGTGTGTATGTACATTTATATATGTAATACATATAAACAAATAGTGTTGTTGTTTTTAAATGGATATTGCTGAATCATATGGCATGCTACATTTAATTATTTGAGGAACTGCCATACGATTTCCATAGCAGCTGCACCATTTTACATTCCACCAGCAATTCACAGGATTCCAATCTCTCCACATCCTAGCTAACATTGGGGTTCTTTTTTTTTTGATGATGATCATCATTCTATGGGTATGAAGTAGGTGTCTCATTGTGATTTTGATTTGCATTTCCCTAATGATTAGTGACAGCATCTTTTCATGCCCTTATTGGCCACTTGTGTATATTCTTTGGAGATAGCCAAAGTCTCAAGTTCTTTGCCCATATTTCAAGTGCATTGTTTGTTCTTGAGTTTAACTATTATTTTTAAATGTTTCATTTTCTGTAAAGAAATGCTATCAAGCTTTTGAGAAATGCATCTCAGAAATATGGGTCAACAGGGACATATAGTCTTAATTAGCCCACGTTTATGACTTGAAAAAAGATTTTGAAAAATAGACTTTAAAACGTTGGCTTGATATTTATTTTATTATTACAGATTTCAAATTATGGTTTTTAAGGGTCATAATTTCCAGATGATTTTCTATTGTTTACAAACTAGTCCTTCAGAATGCAAATATAACTCTTATCTACACTATCTGACTTGCCCAAATCTTAAAGAAATAACTAAATTTATACTTTAATATGTAAAATTATAGTGGCCTTTGTTATCAATAATATTGAACAAAACTACTTATTTAATTCACTTTACTAAATACAAACTTTTAACTTAAAATCTGTTCTGCCAGCTCTATTTGTAATAGTCAAAAACTGGAAACAACCCAAATGTCCATCAACAGGTGGGCGTATAATCGAATCTATCTATCTATCTATCTACTTATCTATCTATCTATCTATATACATGCGATGGAATTTAAGACAATATTAAAAAGGAATGAAATTTTGTTACACTTGCATGGTTGGATTTCAAATTAATTATGTTAAGTGAAAAAGCCAAACAAAATATATATACTGTATGTTTTCATTTATATCAAGCTCAAGAAAATGCAAACTAATTTATAGTGATAGCACATCAGTGGTTGCCTGGCGAGAGTGGGTGTGTGGTAATGTGGGAAGTGTAACAAAGAGTTATTTCCTGACTAAATTTTGCCAGATATTGTTTTTCCTTAATCTGTTACCCTAAATTAAGTTACTAGTCTCAATATGTCTGAAACTGAAAACTAGTTTCCATTCTTCTGGGAATATGTCTCAACTTTCATTTTTGTATTGAAAGACTTAAGTATTTAAAACAATGACATAACTGAAATTATGTAAAAATTGTTTTAATAAGTTTCTGCAAAGCCCTTCATTTTAACACTGTCTCATTAAAGGCATTACAATTGTGTTATTTTATCTTGAGTCTATTACAGAATAGAATTTTATAACTATATACTAAAGTCAAATGAATGATAAAATTTTGATGTAAATCTTTAAAATACAAATACTGCATGTATAGTCCTGTTTAGTATGATCTGACATACAGTAAACTGAAAAAGTATAAGTTTGCATCTCAGCAGAGTTCAAAATAACATTGTCCATGTGCAGTGATTTACAACATATATAGTGAATATTTATAAATATCTTAGATTTTTGTGTGCTCTAAAACCAAATGGCATAGCATATATCTCCTTAAGTTTGACTCATGCTACTACTCCAGAATAATCATCGACACATGTAAATACATAGATCTTAACAATTAATTTGTTAAACTGATCTTTCTCATAAATTTGCATAATAATGTCCTTGCCTACAGAGGGAATCAAAGATGGACACAAAGTGAACTCACACATAGCCAAGCTGCAAGAGTTATGGAAAATTCCTCAAATTCAAACAATTCATATCCCTGAATCAATGACAGATTCATCCTTTCTAAAGATATGCTAACTACTATCAAACTTTTATTTAATGCTCTTTGTATTCAGAACTGAACTTTTTATTGAAAGAAAGCTACTTAGAGGGTAAGGCACTGCAGAAGACAAGGTACACCCAGCATATTGTCTAGGATTCTATAAATATCTGCTGGGTAAACTCATGAATGGATGCAATTTTATCATTATAGATTCCTTATCATAAGAGTTCTTTCATGGCTTTATGATACTTCAGATCTGATGTGCCTTTACGCAGGAAGCTCAGTGCCCCAAACACAAAGATGCTTGAGGTAAGTTCCATTCTAGAGATGGAAACCCAACCTCATAAAGATTTTGCTCAAGGACTACAAAATTAGAAGCAAGCAAATAAAATGGCAATAAGCCTTTTACAACTCTTGACCTGTAAAGATCATAGCTGCCAGAATATCATTTCTGGAGCAATACAAATTAGGGTTACTAATGACTTATGCAAACTGGTAAGTTTTCTGGCCAACAATATAA
>NW_006434829.1:5689711-5702499 GCF_000325575.1 Pteropus alecto
TATAAAATAAATTCTAGGAGAATGTGTGTGTAAATAAAATAAATTATTTTATATATATATAAAATATATATTCACACACACACACACACACATTCTTCTAGAATGCAAGACTCCACTATATATGTGTATTTATATATACATATAAATATAGTGGAGTCTTGCATTCTAGGAGAGTGTTAACTTCTAATATCAGCAAGTACTGCCATGAAAATCTTAGTTGAAATTACTAATATCAAAGACCATGAGACTATCCCTCAGTCTGACCAACACAATTATCTTTCTGGTGCTAGAAAAAACTGTTTCTTTAGTTAAACTAGAGTAATTGGGTTGCTTTTAGTTACCATGTTATATCGAATACAAGATGCCCACACTACTGAGAGGTAGGTATCTGGGAATTAAGACTCACTGACATAACAGCAGATTCTTCCTTTCCTTATTTTTCTAGGGTAGTTGCTCTCAAACTTCATTGGGCATCTGAATTACTTAAGTGGAAATGACAAGCAGAGTTATTTGTACTGGCCATTTCTTTCTCTTTTTGGGGGCCAAATTAACATACTTAAATTTGCGTAAATAAAATGTATGGTACGGTACAACTCTGCTGAACATTCATCCCTTCAGATAAAAGCCTGTAAATCTTGTTCTCTCGTAGCATCCAGACCTCACCATGGGCCAGAAGCGTTATCTGTACAACATTGCTAAGATTTATAATGCAAACTATCTGAGGATGTTAATGAAGAGGCAGTACATGCATATGATCGAGCATGGCTCTCAAAAGCCAAGCAGGTGCACCTCCAGCTAGTTTCTCACAAGTTGTCACAAGAAACAAGAGGGTCTCCTAACTAACAAGAGGTGATTTGTATGACAGGTATCCTCACTCACCACAGGAGCCACCTCAGCTCTCGTTACTCACAGAAACACCGTTACCCCTGCACAACATGGCGACACCAACTGGAGAGATACGACTTGGGGCCTTCAAATGTAGCTGCATCTGTACCTGAAATGATCATGCAGCATTCCCTTTGGCGACCAGTGAGAAACAAAGAAGGATCTGTTACTTATTGTTTAAAAGGAGAAAAATGTACCCCAATTTTAGTTGAAAGGTAGCTAAATGATATCAAAGCTCATATTCCCTAATATGTTTACTTGGTGCTAAGTTCAAAACAGGTTGTATAAAAAACACAAAAGGATGTTATCTTAATGCCTCTTTACTGAGCTAACTGGGATATGCCACTTCTTTTAGAGCTTATTTTGTAGAACTGTAAACATTTCTTGTTCAACTAGAGATATGGGAGACTGCCCTTTTCAGTGATTCCCACTCAAATTCAAAATAATACACTTCCAAAAGGAAAAGCACACGGTTGCTTTTGCACAGGACAATACTATATAAACAACAACAACAAAAAGAGAGAGGAAAAAAGAGATAAGCCTAAGTATTCAACCTTCACAATAGTTGGCTTTGCATTTCAGGATTAAGTCACAGGAGAATTCAGGGGCTAAAAGTGTTCCTTTGGCAGTTTAATAAAGAAAATTTGTATGGTCTTCCACATGTATTTGGCAGATGTTCACTTTGCCAGTTCCAGTTAAGATGCTTCTCTTTCTTATAGTTTAAAAACTGGATATATGTCTAAAACAAGATGTAAGTCGCTGAAGATTTTTAGAAAACCAGGTAGACTGTTCATGCAATCAGGTAAATGGAATTTTAGAAGTATGAAGTTTTAAAGATCTTATGGTTAAAAAATATTAAACCCAATAGTTTCATTTCTATTACAGAAGACATGAAAATTTAGAATGTGATTTGCCTTTATTGCTCTAAATAAAATTAAACATGAAATAATAGTTTCTGCTTTCATTCAAAAGAACACACTGCTCAGAGGAGTAAGAGCCAAGCTATTTGTAATTCTAAATAAAGGTATTTATAATATCAAGGTCAGAGACTTAACCAAGAATGAATTTGTCAAAACCCAGATTCACAAAAACATGATTTCTCAAGCCAGCTATAGCACCTCTTTTATGAGATACTGCCATTTTTTGATGGACAATGTATTTTGTATAGCATCAAATAGTTTACAAAGGGCTATATCACCGATATCATTTTAATATTCAACAAACCAGTGAAAGCAAGCCAACCAGGTGATATTATTAAAATTTTACAGAGCAACTCAAACAAATCTAGACTTGGAAAGAATTACAGAATACAAAAAAGGCAAGAGAGATCAAATGCTCAGGAGTACTCCTCAGAATGGATAAAGTGGAAAGGATTAAGTGGAAATTAAGTAATTTCCTACTTAATAGTGGGTAGGGAAGTGGAAAGGAAGTAAGGAAGTTAGGCTTTCTGAACCCATATCCTGTTGCTGTGTGATAGCACCACTCAGCTCTGCTTCAAATACCATATAATGCCTATCCAAGAAGTGAGGGAAATGGCAGGAAAGGAGATAGCTCTGGTTTCAAAGAACAGCTGGAGGAAACTCTAGGTAGGGGAAAGATCCCTGTGATCCCCAAAAGAGAGAAGGAACTTAAAGAAGATAGAGAATGCTGAAGCTCTAACTTCCCTCTAACTGAAAGATTTTAAAAAGCAAAGGGAAAATTGGACTCAGTGACACAGAATTTACTATACAATAACATGGCCAGAATACAGTACTGGGTATCATATTTTAAAGAGAGACATGAGAGAACAGGGAGTTACTAAATTTTGTAAATTGCAATGTTTTTGCTAAAATTTTTTTAATAAGGTAGGTCATTTTGAAGGTTCTTATATACAAATCTCAATTTTCAAGATGAAATATAATTTTATTTCAAAAACATTATAAACTTTTTTTATCTTCAGTTTCTACAAATGATTCTGAATCATACATTAATGAAGAAAAAAAGGAAGATTTACTAAATAAGTGTATGCAATCAATCTCAATTGAAGAATGGGGAGAAGAACATTTAATGTTAACTTGACAATCTTGTCTTGTAGATTGATGATGTGCCAAAGGTAGGAGAGGCAGTTGTGAATTGTGCCCTCTCTCTACATTTAGGATAGTATTGTTATTCGTCATTAAGTCATTAAGTAATTTTGGTTTGTTCAGAAACTTTTAAAACACTGTAATTGGTTTGATGTAGTTCCATGTACCAATATTTGTGTAATAGAGTCTATGTGTAATATATGCTTTTACTTCTAGCTAGATACAATTAAATTTTGTCACTTAAAATTGAATTTTTAATTTAAATCTGACAGACACATTCATCCTGTTTATAAGTCCTCAAACAGCAACATTAGAATATCTGACAAGTATTTTTTTGATTGGGCTGAGGAAAATTCTGAAGTATTCTAATACAGAATAGCATTTGATAGAGAGAACACCCGGCTTGCAAAGAAGGTGCTTAATAAATACTTGCTGCTTGAATACAACTTAAAAATGGAAATATCAGTTTGCCCTATTTTATGAAAATTGCCAAACACTTGTCCTCTCAAACTAGATTAAGTTGGGAGTAGTTGTATTAATGAGAGAATTCTTTACATTATATATTGTCTTGGGTACTTCCTTTCCATACGGCTATTACTTAGAAAATGAAATCTAAGTCCAACATTATGACCCAGAATGTTCTAAGAAATGAGAGAGCTCTGAAAGGTCATCTCATCTACCTTATCACTTTAATACTTGTCCACAGTTTCATTTGGTCTCTCATTTTTATGGTTTTTAAAAATTAAAACACAGTTTATCAAGAAAGTGTAAATGAAAAGTAACTGTTTATTACTGGAGAAGAGAAAAATGTATACAAGGAAGTCCAGATTCTTTTTCCTCATGCACTGCTTTTGTAATAAAGTTCCAAATATCAACTTTGAAGATATTTACAAGGATAAATTTTTCTTAACATGTGACCAAATGTGTGGTGGACATTTTTTCATAGAAATCATATACTTAAACTAAATAAATTCTTATAGTTTACAAGAAGCTTAGAACATCGTATTAACAGAAGATGATATATTTTACTGCAAAATATTATAAAAGTGATACAATTTTGTGGCTCTTAAATGTTTAATTACTTGATTTGAACAGGGGAATTAAAAAAAAAAAAAAAACAGAAAAATCAAGACAGGCCTGGCTTTAAGACTTTTTGTATTCGATTCGTTCTACTTTCACATCATCTCCAATTAGCTGATACACATAAGTGACAACTGTAGAAGCTTGGATATCCATCAACACAAATGAAGGAATAATATTTCTGGAAGAAAATAAATAATGTCAGTGTTTTGTACTAAAAAGCTGCAACACTATAAATTCCAATTTAAGATGACAATTTGGATTTAAGGAGAAATCTGGTTGTTACATATTAAAAAGAATAATCACCCAAAGAAGATGGCCAAAAGGCTATTATTTAAATGGTTGCATTTCTCTTGTATGAAATGTCACACATGCAATTATTAAATTTATAAAACCCCCCAAATTCCGAAATTGCATACTACTCACGTTTCCAAGGCATTATATGCGCCAGTGGCAGAACCTGGGTTAATGTAGAATTTATTTTCATGCTCAAATGCTTCAAATTTGTGTGTGTGTCCCGAGATAAGAATGTCCACGTCAAACTGCCTCTGCAACAGCGCTAAGCTGGCCATATCTCCCCATGGAATAACTTGATGTCCATGGATCAAACCAATTTTGAACTGCCCAACAGTCACAACTTTCTGTTCTGGATAATTCAGATTCTAAAATAAGAAAGAGACACAAGAAAAAATATGTTTTAGAGATACTGATTTTTAAAAAACAACCTGCTTAAATATTTGATCTCATGGATGTTTTGCTTCACTACCAACACATTTATTAAAATTTGATTTCTTCTCAGTCTCTAAGGCTGAGACTGTACTCAAAACAACTGGAATTTATCATGCAATCCCTTTATTGTGTTTATTTTTATAGAATATGGATGTTTTGGGGCATGCTGTAGGAAATAATTAATTCTCCCAAATTTGTGAGTTTCCTCTACCTAAAACCCTAGGCATATGACCTGTAAGCTAAGGTGTGTTTAAATTATACCTCAAGCTTTAACAGCTATAAAGATGGCTTAAAATAATGATAGTTAACATTTACATAGTACTTAGCATGAACCAGGCACTATTCCAATGGCTTTATAAATATCGACCTATCTCATATGAACAATCCTAAGAGGTAGGTTCTATTATGATCCCATTTTATAGATGATGAAACTGAGGCAGAGAGGTTAAAATAACCTGCTCAAGGTCACATGATAGTAAGTGGTTAAGCCAAGCTCAAACCCTGGTAGTATGGCTCCAGGGTCTGTGAATTTAGCAAATTAGAAGCAAAAAATTTTAATTCTTGCTACTGAAACTGTCTTTAGTATAACATAAACAGAACTCCTAATGTTTGTAACAAATCAGAACCATATTCTAATTATTGATAAGAAGTGTCTGTCCCTTCCCTTCTCATTCCTGTCTTTCACCTCTATGCCACCTCTAGTTTATCCAAACTCTTTTAAAAATCCACTTAAAAAAGACAGTATGCTCATTCAGTTTGGATTAAAGAAGCCCATTATAAAACACCAATAAAGTTAAATAATTTGTGAAAAAGCTTATATTTCCAGAGATACAACATCAACTTTTCATACTAGAATCAGCTTTATCATGCTAAATTATACAATGTTAGCACTCGCAGGGGTCTTAAAAATCATCTATTCCAATTATATTTACATAGGAGGAAACGAAGAGGATGTAATTTGCCTAAAATGTCAGTATTAACAGGCAAAGTTGGAACTCCAGAACTTCTCATTTTTTTCTTTTTTGAAGTCAGGTTTATT
Source organism: Pteropus alecto (assembly GCF_000325575.1). Lineage (NCBI taxonomy): Eukaryota > Metazoa > Chordata > Mammalia > Chiroptera > Pteropodidae > Pteropus > Pteropus alecto. Next base: position 5,695,508 of record NW_006434829.1, read on the forward strand.
GAGGTATAATTTATATACAGTACGATTATCTTTTTTAGTGTACAATTCAAGGGGTTTTTGACAAATGCATATAGACATGTAAGCACCGCCACAATCAAGATATAGAACAGTTCTATCGCCTCCTCAGTATTTCCTTAGGGCCCTTTATAGTTAACCCTTGAGACAGAGAGCCACGGCAGGGTTTTCAGCAGAGCAGTGATGGGATCTTACTTCACCTAAAAAGGATCACTCCGGTTGCTACTTGGAGAACAAACTGTGTAACGAGGAAGGGGAGAATCAGGAAGTTGGAACAGAGGAAAGTACAAGCTGGAACAAGCTGGTAGAGGTGGTGGTGGTGAGAAGTTCGTAACAAAAACTTTCAAATGAAATAATAGTACTACAAAAAATAGTGACAAATCACTTTTACTCCATATCGATTTAGTAAGAATGAGTACTTAATATGTGTATTGAGCACTCTAAAATCAGTGATTTTCAAACAGGAAGGGGTATGTGTAGTAATTTTATACTTGGAAAAAAAAAGAAGTCAACAGTTGAGAAACTGATCTAAAGGATAAAACTTCATATGTGAAAATCAAGAAAAGGAAACATTGGGAAGGAAAGGGAAATACATCACCTCATCAAAGTCTCCTCTCACAATATGAACATCACCGGCCAGAGTCTTGAGATAGTCATAACTCTCTTTGGTGCAAAGATTTCCAGTGCAGAGAATGTGTTGAATCTTTCCTGGCACCAGCAGTTTTTTGAATTTAGCCGGCAAACTGTTGCACCGGTGCGGGATGTGCAGATCTCCTAATACCAACACCAACTTTAAAGTGTTAAGGTAAGACAAGGTATAATGTTAAACATGATGTCAAAACAAGATACTCTCCTCCAATAACTCCCCTTTTAAATTAAACTAATCAAAGATTCCAGAACACAAATGAGCAGAAGTTATTCATATAGTTCCTTATCATGACCATATATAAACACATATGGTAATAAATCAATCTTCTTTTAGTTTGGTCACAAACAAGTATGCATACACAATACAGATCATTCTATTTACCAAAAATAAACTCAAGCATTCTAAAGTGATTCATTTAGGGACCTATAAATTACAGTGAGTAAAAAAATTACAAAATGAAAAATACACTGCTGGGCCCTATGGAATTTGGCATTTTTGAAGACTGATATGGTAATTCTTATTTCTGCAGTTCTAATGTAAAACCTCTTGTGTTGATTCCAGGAACATTAATAAAGAGAACTGTTAAAAACATAATAATAGATTAAAAAGTTAATTCCATAATTTATGTTTACTAGACTGACAACTATTTGAAGGAACAGGGCCCAAAATTTACAATATTTGCTTCTTGAAACTATTAGCTACACATTACAGATGAATAAAAACAGCCTATGTTTCAAGAAGTTTCAATAGGGCAAATATGTGCTTTTGAATTATAATCTTTATCTTCTGTTACCATCATTATTAAATATCCTGTCGTATTTTCATTGTCTAGATTAAATTGCCTATATACCCTCAGTTTAGTTCCCAAACTTAAAATAACATTTTCATAATCTTTCATGTGCATTAGAGCATTAAAAGAAATCAGCTAAATAAGTGATGAATTTAGCAGGAGGTGGTTTAGAGTGGCAACATAGTCTCAGATGACAAAAATAAATTTTGTACTTATAGAATAAAAAAACCTCGATCCGGTAAAATTTTAATTTTAAAATTTCAAGATTTTACATGTAAACATTATTTAATTCAGTCATTTAAAAATAAGGACAACAATGGATTTCTTCACGTTCATTAGTATAAGCACCTTCATTCAATGACAGCATGTTTTCCCACACAGACATCCCATCCATAAAGTGCATGCCCTTTAACTGTTTTAAAGAAGGCACGACTATTCTTTATTATCAAAGAAAATATTAAATACCCAAAATAGGATAAAACAAAATAGTTTTGCCATCAGACTTTGTAAATTGAAATTAATCAAAAACAAAATGTGTGAGATTAAAATTATTACTGAAACAAGCTTGATTCATCTTGTAACAAATATCAAAATGATTACAAAGGAAAAGAACTTATTAGGAGGTAGAGTAACTGAAGTAACACAAGGTTACAAAATTAGCGTACTTTAAAAGAAATTGTTAGATAAGTTTCTTCTTTATAAAGAGTAGATTCAGTTGGCATTTGCTCAATAACTTACATTGTTTCAATACCGATCTTAGTGGACAGAACACCTGTAAAACCAAAAACCACCAGGAAGTTTCCACCCTCACTGGTAATCAATACAAAAGTACCGAGAGAACAATTTAATCTTTAGAGGGGGATCCCTTCAGATATGGATTGAAGTATGCAATTAATGTGGGAAGCTGGCATTTAAGAAAAAGGTAAAAAACAGATTTCTATATTAAAAAATAGAATAACCTCAACTCATAAAAGAGTATATGTCCATAACAGGTTGAAAATGTTTGGGACTAATAATGAACAAGATGTTCAATCTGAATGAGCTAGAGAGAACAGTAGTAAGACATGATACTTTATGACTGATGACCTAAATTCTAGAACACTGTGGATTATACCCAAGTGTACCCTGATTATCAGCAGTCTAAAGATCTAACTGTATGAATGACTACATAGAAATTATTTCAAATTAGTAAGGATCCTTACTAGGACTCTGGTTTCCTGCAAGTAACAAAGTTATATGGGAAATACTGTCACATAACAAATGTCATACTTGTCCAAATTCCACACTTTGACAGTTAGATGTAGATTATAGTCTTTTGAGAAAGCAAAAGATCCTGGAAATGGTAGTCTTGTTAAATTCAAATAAAGAACCAACCCAATCAAAGCATAGGAATTTGGTTATTTTCTGCTTGAGAGACTCTAAAAGGGTGAAAATCCAAGTAATAAGACACCCAACCACCACTGTTAGGAGGAGCTAAGAGAAGAAACTTACTCTGTGCCCAGCCTTAGTGGAATGAAGAAGTTGATTGCAGACAGGGGAATGAAAAAAAAAGGGTGAAACATGACCAATGTTAAAAGAAAGCAACGAAAAGAAACAAACCAAAAAAAGAACAACAAAAAACTCATATCAAATGAAAATGCAAACAATTGTTAATGATTCTGAGTGTTATGAAAGAAAATGTTAAAAATCAGCTTTGCTCATAAATCAAAAGAACCATTGGGTGTATTTTTAAACATGACACGCATACACACACGCACACCCACTTGAAAATATTTTTGCTCATTTTCTTTTACTTTTCCTAATCTTATTCTTCACATCGACTCTCATCCCCTTTTGCTGACTGTTCTATTTAGAATTTTATAAGATAATTTTGAAAATTCAGCAGTAATAGCTTCAATGAAAGCTAACATTTTCTGGATTCTTAAAGCCTAATTATTCTTCAGGTATATAGATTTTATCTTATGTTCAAAATTCTAGTTGTAAAATTATGCTACAGTTATGTCATTTTGTATAGATCTCACAGCACTAGGAATACATTATCAAGTAGTGAAGTCACCGACTAAAGATGACAAAAACCAATACATTTCTCCGGATAAAACTGGATCATCACTACACCTGAATTTGCTGCCTGTAGACTCTGGGTACTACGGAGTGTTGAACGTTTCTAGTCTCCTTTGCCAAATAAAATGCTTTTAATAATAAAAGAATTGGCTAATGCTAAATTTTGCCCAATTCTATTTGATATGAAAGTGATGTTCCAATATAACTACCCTAAAAAAGTGTTCACCTCTCAAAAAGAACTTCAGGAACATTTCAGGAAACTTCATCTTCTCCCAGTTATAACTGTATCAAAATTACTGTAAAATGAATTGCTCTAAACTGGAGTTTGTTTAGAAGCAAAAATCAAAAGTGGACGTAAAGCCTTTTACATTATATAAAGAAGCATATACCATAAATCTTTGTCATGTCTCTAAGTCACCTCGAAGACTATGTTTGTTATAGGATTGAGATAATCTTTAAAATGCAATGAATACTCATCAGAAAGAAAAGTTCCTTTACAGTTAAACTTCATGAACACAAATACCAACATAATCAGAGCTCCTTTTGACACTGTTCTGAACTTTTTAGGGGGTCAAGGGCACCTATGAAAACTGATGACAGCTATGAGCCGTCATCAGTAGCAGCTCCTGAGTTTTTATGTAGGAAGGTCTTAGGTGCAGGAACCTACTGGGTGTGAGAGAGGGATGGGCCGGCCTTGGGGCGGTCCGATGAATGACTAAACGACCCTAACTACCCCTTGGCATCAATACTGGTCCTTCACCCACAAAAACGTACATATTTTCAAAAATTGCTAACCAATTTCAAGGAGTTCACGGACCACTGAGGAATCTCACTCTAAAGGGTCGCAGCACCCTAAATAAACAAGTAGTTCCAGTAATTCGAAGAGCCAAACGCAGTCCTTTGAGAGCACACTACGCACTGCAATGGCAGCTGCACGTTATTTCAGCGGCGAAAAAGATGTTTTTTGACCCCTTTCCTTAGATGGCAAACTAACATGGGTAAAAGAATTCTGCTCGCCGCTTCCCGTTTTGCACCTGAGAAGCCAGCTTTCGCCACATGGGGTGTACACCCAACCTAGGAAGGTGCTTTTTTCGGGGAAGAAGTAGGGAAACATCTGAAAACGGAGTCCCAGAGCCCCTTCCTCGGAGACACTCTAAGCACAGGCCCAAAGGCCTTTCCCCACTCGGGCGTGCCCGTCTCGTGACAGGACTGGCAGCTGAGAGGGGCCCTTTTCCTCCTCGGACGTCCTCTGGGGCGGGGATGCAAGGCCAGCGCCCGCTGCTTCCAGAGGTGGCCGCTCCCTTCCCTCCCTTGCCTTTCTCCTGGGCCTTCCCCAGGCCTGGGCCGCGTCCACCCAGGCCTCTGGGGTAACCCAAGCCCTCTCCCAGACTCCCAGCGGTTCCCTACGACGCAGCACCCCGGCCGAGAAACAGGCCTCAGTCGCCGCAGCTGCCGTTCTCACCATCCTGTCACTGGGCTCCGCTCAGTCACCACAACCGCCGCCGCCCTCTTCCTCAGACTCCTCGGCGACCCGCCCACCTCACTCACAACCAATGAGAAACGAGGTCGACAAGAGACCACCCTACGGAGGCCCGCAGAGGCCCTTCCCCGCCGCAAAGCAAAGCGGCTCTCGGAGATAGAGTGGAAGTGGAGGGGAGGAGTGAGATCTCGAAGCTTCTAAAGGCGCGGGCAACATCCGGGCACCTGGGGCCGGCTAGTTTAGGCGCGCCTTGTCCCCACGGCTGGTTGAGGCCCGCAGCCATGCTGAAGTGCGGGATGAACGGCAGTCAGGTTAAAGGTGGTTTGGCCGTTCTTCCCTTACTGTGAAGAAAAGGGACAGGCTAAGATTCATGGCGGGGGGGTCCCCACCGTCGTCTTACTTCTTCCCCTTTGCGTCTGTACCTAAGGGCGGAGGACACAAAGTCTGGCCACAGCCAACCTCCCTCCCACCCAGGGTACTTTTAGCTTCAGAGAGGCGGATGAAGGCCCGTATGCTTCCGTTTATATGTAATATTTATTTTCATAGTTGTCCATGAAATGAAGTTGCACCATCGGGACAGATTGAGAGCGTGGGCCACCAAATACGGATAATATGGCGTTAGGAGGAGTTGGTGGTGGGGGGGGAAGCTTGGACAGTTAAAGTATTTTAGTGCCATGGGAAAAACATAAACCTGGTTTTTATTTTAAAGTATTTTAGTGCCATGGGAAAAACATAAACCTGGTTTTTAGATCCCACCATTTTTAAATTTATGGCCTGCGACAAGCCACTGAATCACTTCCGGGGTCGGTTTCTTCATCTGTAAGATGAGAAAGATGGCGTCTTTCTCATCATCAATAGGGTTTGTTGTAGGAACGAAATGGAAATGCATGTGAAGAGGTCAATAATCAATGGGAATTTGTAGGGACGATTATTTGTTGTAAATGGTACTTAGACATGTAAATTACTATAGAAAATCTGTATTTAGAAAACCAATGGTTTCCTGCAGACTGTAACCTGAAAATGATTATTGAAAGGTATCTTGTATTGAGGCTGGCTTCCCCTATGTTGAAAACATCTGTGAAACTGTATTAATGAACAGGGAAGGGAAGAGAAAAGCCCCCTACTGTTGCGTGTTCTCAGCGTTCTAGAAAGTGCTGCTTTGCAGTGTATATATTAGTTCTTGGTAAGAAGTTATTTGTATGATTGTTTAATTTTGTTTTTCCTCCTGGACTGTAAGCACTATGAGGGCAGGAACTATACCTACCTGTCTTGTTCATCTCTATACCCCCATTGCCTTGGGTTGTACTTGGAGCGTAGAAGGTGCTCAATAAATATTCATTGGATTAATGAAAGGTCTGCATTAGGCAGCTCCAGGAAAAAGTGGTGAATGTGAAGTGGTAAAAAGGGACAAATGCCTCTTTTTTTATTTTTCTGGTCATCGTGTCTTTCTCAGTTTGAGGCCCACACCCCCAACTCACACACTTCTGATTTTTAAGCAGTATGATCCAGATTTTATAATCTGGAATTATTTTTCCTTTTTTCTACTTTTCCATGGATTGATATGGCCATCCATTTTTATTGTAGTGTAATAGTCCATATCTGTTTGCCACATTTTTTACTTATTTATAAGCCATAAGAACATTAAAAGTGTCATACCAGATCAGACCAATATTGCATTCAGCCCTCCTACTGAAAGGGCATTTAAGTGTGTTCCGTGGGAAGATGTGGCATCTTTCATACTACCCTCAAACATCAGAGATACATCTTGAGTGCCTATACTTTCTTTCTAATGACTTGTTTTGACTTTGCCACTAATCAAGTTACTAAAAACTTCAAACCATCCTCTCCATGCTCTGTTTTTACACATTTTTAGGAAGGGGGGATACGTTTATTTAAACCAAGTATCAAAATACATTAGAATGGAAATTGGCTTGCTACAGTAGCTCCATGCAATACTGCAAACATACAGAAAGAATTTTTGTTGCATTTTATCATTT
>NW_006434829.1:5702522-5725503 GCF_000325575.1 Pteropus alecto
ATTTATTGAGTTTTACTATAAGCCTGACATTTTGACAAGGGTATTATATTGTATTAAAGCAATTTGTAGCATTAATCTGTAAAACATTTTTTTATGAATTTGCATCTTATAATGCTGAAGTAGTCCTATGATTTGTTTTTATTGTTTGAGAGAAAGAATGTAAGCAGCACCTTTCTTTTTCTCCGTAGTGTTTGGGAAAGCAATCCAAGCTCTATCACGAATTAGTGATGAGCTGTGGCTAGACCCATCTGAAAAAGGTGTAAGTAAGAAAGTTAACTAATAGATCATCTTTTAAGGCAAAAGAAGTTTAAAGATCTCAGTCTAGATCGAATGTTAACTAGGAAATCGGGAATTGTAATTACTCCTTTCACTGTTCATTTATATCTGAATACATTTAGAGCATAGTGAATTTAAAAATCATGCAGATAAGCCAGTTGATTTAAACCAGAAGTCACAGACTGGTAGTCAAAAGGCTAGATGTGGCTTGCAGAAGTGTTTTGTGGGGACTGCACAATGTTTTTTAAAAAATTGACCTAAATTTCTAACCTTTAAAAGTTGGGAAAGTCCACATAAAAATCTGAATTTCCTGCTTCTCTTGAAAACTCAGAAGATTTGACAGTTTGGGGCCTGCATTCCCTAGTGGGAGTAGTTGGCTGACACTGACTCAAGGCTTCTCCCTTTAGCCAAGACAAGAGATCACCATTTTGCCGCGATCTTTTTTACTCTCTTATATTGCCTTCTGCCACATTGTGCATTAAAGTTAAGCCCCCTGTAGGCATTTATAATTTTACAATTTCAACAAGCAAGATTTTAGATTTAATGCCTATATGTATTCAGTACAGATATGTACACAGAGGTGTATGCATATGCAAATTCAATTCACACTATAAAGCAGTCCATATTATATAAAATTCACATGTATAATATAGCCATATAATGCAGTTAATATCCTATAGCCTTATTTGAATATATTTAATTGTAATTTTAAACTAAATAGAAAATTTTTAATCAATCATTTAAAGAAACTTGATTTTTTACCTAAATAGCTATTATTTTATTTTTCTAGCTTGCTTTAAGATCTGTGAATTCATGCCGGTCAGCATATGGATGTGTTCTCTTCTCTCCTGTGTTTTTCCAACATTATCAATGGTCAACCTCAGTGGAAATGAATGAGAATGACACATTATCAAATTTAAATTGCAAATTGGGAATGAAGGTAAATATGAATGGCCCTGATTTTCTATTATATACGTAGAAATATTCAGTATATAGGACCTAACATCTATGCTGTACTTAATACTTGATTTAAATGGTGTGCAGGACAAATCTATTCATTTATGAATATACATACTCTTGTTAGTTTTTTTTTAAACTAATCATCCATATTAAGTATGTGCCATTCTATAATGTATTTGTGTTACAGTCGATTCTGCCCATCTTTAGATGTCTGAATTCCCTCGAAAGAAATGTAGAGAAGTGCACAATATTCACCAGATCTGATAAGTGCAAAGTGGTTATTCGGTTCTTCTGCAGACATGGTAGGTATAAATCAAACTAGTTTAATGTATTGTGGTTTTTGTTAGTATTTTTCATGTTTAGAATATTCAAACTATGTCAAAAGTTTCCATTGCATTATTGCTTCGAATTTGTGTAGTTTTGTGGTAGAGCAGTTCTAAGTACTTGAAAAATATGATCTTACTTGTGTCTATAGGAGTACTGTGAGATGATTGATATTATTTCATTTTTTACTTGTCAGTGGCACAAGCTTTGCCTGCAACACAAACCACTTTCTTCTTTTTTATTTCTTTTTTTTCTTTGTTTCTTTTTCTTTTTTGTTTTCTTTTTTGTTGTTGTTGTCAAACCAATTCTTAAAATGTCCATTCGAATTCAAACACTCGGTTGTTCTAAAATGAAATGGCTGCTGATGACATTCTGTGGGAGTGCCTTGATTAACAGTGATCCTTGGTAAGAACAGAAAAGAATAATGCCTACCTGTATTTAAAGTTCTCTAGGAGGCAGACAGTATTATATCTGGGGCTGAAAGAAGCGTGGTAACTGGCCCAAGGTCACAGAACTAGTAAGTCGCAGAACCTGTAGTTGAGCCTAGCTGCACAATACTAGGAGCCCAAACCTTCATTCATTCTCTCTGCCACACCAAGCTGTATAACAGATTTCCTGTCTCCCAGCCTTGCTTGGTTGATATTCAAATGTCGTACTCGTAGGACTTTTACATGCTGAAATATGTATAGCATGGTAATTAACAACATCAAGGGCAAAGGTCTGGGGTGGAATCTTGCTCTGCCTCTTCCTTGCTAAGACCTTGGGCAAATTATTTTTCAACTCTGTGCCTCAGTTTTCCAAGAGGTAGATTAGGGATAATGTTAGTACCAGGCCCTCGGGTTTTTGTGAGGATTCAATGAGTTGTAGGAAGTTATAGTTCTAAAGTGTTTAAAAGATTGCCTGACACATTCTCCAAGTATTAGCTCTAGTATATTTATTATGATTGCTGCTATTTTATTTCAAAGTTAGCAGGTAGAATTGTATGCTTTGAAAAAACTTGTAGTTTTGATATTGGTCCAAATCTTTTTTTTGTAGTAGAATGGCCTTCTGGAAGGTTGTCTTAGTGTTACCATTTATCTCATATTTCTTAATTTTGCCTTATGTTTATCGTAATATTTTTATTTTAGCTCATAACTATATTCTTTAATTTTTTTTCTGAAAAATATCATTGATTTAACATTATTTTTCCCCCTCTTTGACCTTCAGTTCATATAATAGCAGAATCATGTAAAGAGCATGATTAAAAGCACAGTGAGCCTTGACATCACAGATTTGGGTATGGATTCTTCTCCACTTGCTAGCTTTGCGTCAGTACATAAGCTCTCAGACCTTCACTTTCTTTTCCATAAAATGGGGATAATCTTAACCCTCACATTCCAGGATCGTTGTGAGGATGAAGTGAGATCACTGTCTGTTCTTTGGTGTCTTTTGAATTTCATGCCATGTGCACCTATTACCTATCCCTCCAAAAGTAACTTGAAAATATTTTTTAAATAGGTAAGATATGCCAACTTTTGAGCTTTGTGTCTCCCTATAAGAGCAGCCACACTAATCATTTGAAAATAGGTCAGATTATATCAGTCTAGTCCTCAGAACTCTCAAAAAGCTCCCCACTTTACCCAGAGTAAAAGCCAGAGGCCTTACAGTGGCTGTGATCTGGACACTCAGGTGTGCCCCCTCCTCAGGCCCTGTGGCCCCACCCCCTCTGCCTAGCAGGCTCTTCCTTCAGATACTACATGGCTGTTTCACCTCCTCCAGGTCTGCTCCCAAGGCATCTCCTGCATGAGGTCTTTCTTGACCTCCTCATTTAAAATTGCCGCCTATCTCCACTGGCACTGCCTAGTGTCCTTTCTGCTTTCTTTTTTTCCTGTGGCGCTTATTACTATGTGACATGCCTGTTGTTTCACTTACTTGTTTTCTTATTGTCTCTCTCCCCTACTAGACCATAAGCTCTGTAAGGATAGAGATTTTTGTCCCATTTGTTCTTGGCTAGTTCACAGCTCCTAAAATAGTCCCTGTATGGTAGATTACCGAAAAAATACTCATAAATTATTTGCAGTCCCTCCCTTCTAAAGCCGGAATCTGTTTCCCTAGTTGAAATCTCAGCTGGCTTTGGACTTGCTTCGATATCAATAGAATGCTCTAGAAATGATATTGTGCGCGTTCCAAGCCTAGGCCTCAAGAGGTCTGTCAGCTTCCACCATTAAACTAAGAACCTTTCAATTGGCATGAGAACAAGCACAGCACAGTGTAGACTCCTGGAAGATTAGAGACCATATGGTGAGAGGCCTCAGCCATCCCAGCCTTCCTACTTGTCCCGGCTGACGCCCCAGACATGAAAGAGGCCATCTCAGATGAATCCAGCCACAGCTAAGCCCGCCTAAACCAGAATAATCACTCAACTGAATTGTGAGAAATAACAGATGTTTGTTATTTCGAGCCACTAGATTTTTGGACTGGTTTATTATCCAGCAAAAGCTAACTGATATAGCCTTGTACATAGTAGGTGCTCAGTAAATATTTATGAAATTCATAAATGTAGCTGTTAACACGTTAGTAAAAAATAAATAAGTTGGGAAATCTTGTTTCTAGTGAGACCTTTTGATTCATACTGCAACATTGTTATGCTGTAGAGAGTTATAGCCCCCCCCGCCCCGGATTTTATTACATGGGCTCTATATTCAAACTTAGATTCAAATTCTAGCTATACAGTAAGTCCCCACTTAACGTTGTTTAGTGATGTATAACAAAACCAACTTTACAATAGGCTAATTGATACAAACGAGTTTTAAGTTCCTTCTTGATCTCAGCAACATTATAATGAAATAATTTTGAATGAAATGTTATTTGAGAACCTGCCATATTCATCAAAACAGCATAGCCTTGAAAAGCCATTTAGCCTCACCGAGCTATAGTTTCCTCTTCTGAGATTAAGTACCTGCTCCACAGGGATATTGTGAGGATCAGAGGCAATGTGTGTAAAATATGTACCTTAGTTCCTGGCACATAGGACTGTAGCCATTATTGCTACACACTCTTCTCAGAGGCAAAGAATTCACAGACCAGATGTTCAGGTTTATATTCCAAAAGTCCCATTCAGAAATATCAGTCCTGGATGACAGATACTGAAAGAGAATCATAGATATCTGATCCATAGTGGGCAATCACTATTTTACACACACTTAAGAAATTATCTGTATTTCAAAAGAATGTGGGAACTCTTATTGCCTCGTGGGTTAGATGGTCTGGCATGTTGCTTGGTGTCCACTAGGGAGCGATAAACACATTCATTAAGGAATAGTGCTTCTCTATGCTGCGTGCACCTGCCAGATAGCAAATATTACTTTATTATTTAAATTTGTCTGTGAAACTTAAAGATTTTTTTTAATCTGTTAATTTTGCACTTAAAATTATTAATAGGTTGCTTTATTTTTTTAAGGTGTTAAAAGGACTCATAATGTATGTTTTCAAGAAAGTCAACCTTTGCAAGTTGTTTTTGAAAAGAATATGTGTACTAATACACTAATGATTCAACCAAGGTATGGAGTTCTCTGTTGTTTATTTTTCTTTCACCGAATATAGTATCGTGAAAGAGTAAAGACTGAATGTCCTGGAGCTTTTATGTCAGTTACTTTTTTTTTTAAAGCTAATACTGGATTTGGAGAAATCACCTTATAGGATCAAGAAGAAACCATGAGGAAGATAATAGTAGATAATAACTGCCTAATGATAGCAATAATAATTTAGTGGCCAAGAAAATTCTAAATATATCCCATCAGTGGCTTTCTACATAGTGATATGAAGAGAAAAATATATTATCTAATAATACTTTGCATTTATATGGTGCCTTTTGTCTGAGTCTTTAAAACACACAGCATGAGGAAATTTTAACGTTTTTGATGTGAACTGATTTTATCCCTAAGTGTTTCCATTTTTTTCTCTAGAGAATGAGTAAGGCTATTTGTCAGTGAGAGTGTACTCAATTTTTCAGTTAAGCTATAGCGTTAAACATTAAACATTAATTACTTTGTGAGCCAAAAGATATTTTGTCCTCGTTGTTTTTAAATACATGCTCCTTGAAATACAACTAAAATTTATAGAAGAGTGCAAAGATTAAATAATGAATCTTTCTCCTCTACCTGCTTCCTATGTCCCAATTGGCAGGGATAACATATATTGATAATTGGTGTATATAAATCTAGCTCTTATCCTGTTTATAGCTATATTTGCTAAATTTGTAACCAGTCTCTCTGTAACTCTCCCTCTCCCTGTAGTTATGGTTATCATTTTTTTTCTCCCCTCCTCTCAAATTTATATCACGTACTAGGCAAATACATGTTTTTTTTTTCAAAGAAAATGTCCCACTATTATTATTGTTTGGCAACTTTTTTAAGTTTCTATGTCAGTTCACTTAAATCATTCTTATTCTTTTTAATGGCTGCATGATTTTGCATTGTATGACTGAATGGCAATTTACTTACCACCCTGCAGTAGTCCTTTATCCACAGGACTGTGTTCCAAGACTATGTTCCATGAATGCCTGAAACTGCGGATCGTACCAAATCCTATATGTACTGTTTTTTCCTATATATACATACCTATGATAAAGTTTAATTTATAAATTAGGCACAGTAAAAGATGAACAATAATAACTAATAATAAAATAGAACAATTATAACAATATACTATAACGAAAGTTATGTGAGTGTGGTCAGTTGTACAGGCCCTAAGTCTTCGTATAGGCTAAAAGCTTTCTGCCAAAAGTCAGAACGCGTTTTCTGTTCATGTCTTCCACCCACAAATTTAATGCCTTTTCCATCTTAACTAAGTACGTAGCACACGCTGTGGCCATAACTTTTGCAGTTTGAGGTGCAGCAGATAGACTAGCATGAATTTCTTTTCCTTCTTTACAATTTCACAGCTAGATTTGTTCTTACTGTAGGTCTTAGCAACCTAAGCATGCAAATTTTTTCTTTCCTTATTAAGTTAAGGAGAATGTTCCCCTTTTCACCTAGCGGAAGTACTTTATAGCTTCTCTTTGCATATCTGAATTGCCAGCATCACTACTCTTACTCTTTGGGACCATTATTACATAAAATAAGTGTTACTTGAACACGGGCGCTGCAGTAACAGCGATCTGATAACCGAGATGGCTACTAAGTGACAAATGGACAGGTAGTATACACAGTGTGCACACGCTGGATGAAAGGATGATTCACATCCCGGGCAGGACAGTGCAGAATAGTGTGAGATTTCATCACACTACTCAGAATGGCATGCAGTTTAAAACTTACGAATGATTTCTGGAATTTTGCATTTAATGTTTTTGGACCACACTGACCGGGGTGTGACTAAAACCAAGGAAAGTGAAATCTTGGGTAAAATGAGAACAACTGTATTGATGAGAAAGGTTGTTTTCAACTTTTTGCCTTCACAAACAATATCGCTAGTAGTGTATTAGTATCTGTTGCTGTGGAACAAATTCCTCCAAAACGTAGAGCCTAAAAAAGCAGACATTTATTCCTTCATAGTAGTGCAACGTAGCCAGTGCTTCTGGCTCAAGGTCTCTGAGACTGAAGAGAGGTTAAAGTTAGGCCAGGGCTGCGGTCTCATCTGAAGGCGAGACTTGGGGGGAGTCACATCCGGGCTCACTGACATGAATATTGAGAGGCCTCAGACGATGGGCTTCCAAGCTCACTCATGTGGTTACTGGTAGACCTCAGTTCCTCACAAGCCTCTCTGTAGATTGCCTGATTGTCCTTAAAACATGACAGCAGGTAGTCAGAGACAGAGACAGAGACAGAGACACAGAGACCGACAGACACAGGGAAACTCTCAAGATGGAAGCCATGGTCTTTTTATAACCCAATCTCAGAATTGCCATCTTATCACCTCTGCCATTTTCTCTTTGTGAGAAGTGAATCTGTTAGTCCAGCCCGCACTCGGGGTGGTGGAGGGGATCATCTAAGGGCGTGAATCCAAGGAGGCAGGGATCATTGGAGGCCATCTTCTAGGCTGCCTAACACAGATGCAGTCGTAGAAATGAAATTGCCAGCTCAAAGGCTTACACAGATTTTAAATTTGCATACATGCTCACTAACAAATTGCTACCTGAAAAGTTTGTACCATTTACATTCCCACCAAAACTGTAGGAGAATTCTTCCAAGTAAAGGACAGGATCGATTTTTTAAAATTTTACCAATGTGATAGGTAGAAAATGGTATTATTAGATGTTCCTTATTGTTGTGTTTATTTTATTACTAAGGAGTTTGAGTATCTTTTCATCTATTTATTAGCAATTTGTATGTTCTTCCTTTTCGAATTGCACATTCACATTATTTTTTTGTATCAGGTTATTTGGTATCTAATACAACACTTCCCCATAACACTGGGAAAGCTCCCAGATGATTTGGTAGGTGTCCCTGACATTTTGGCATCAAGAAATACTGCTGAGCTAATGTCTGGCATCAAGATAACACCAACATTACATAAATTCTAAGATTCTCATTTTTATCTAACAACACCTCAATTTCAAAAGTAGCTCAAAACTTATAATGCAGTAATAAAAAGACAAATAACCTAACCAAAACAAACAAACAAACAAATAGGCAAATGATTCAAAGAGAACTTTTGCCATAGAAAATATACAAATGGCCAACAAGAGCAAGAGAAGATGCTCGACATCATTAGTCATTAGAGAAATACAAATCCAGCAACTCGAAATCTGAATTGTATGTGAATTATATCTCAATAAAGCTGTTTTTAAAAAGGGAGCGCAGGACAAAATGGTATTTGGGATGTCAAGACAACCTTGAATATAGTAGGAAATAATCCAGGACAAGCAACAAAGCAAAAGAGAATATAGGCAGCAGGTGGTAAACCTCTGCCCTTCAGCTGGCTCTCCGGCCGGGTCATCCCAGTTCTACTAGAGCAGCTCTGGTTTCTCCTCTTGCCCTTGGGTGTATGATCCCAGGCCAATAACTAAATAACATATTTGTTATATAAAAAAAGTTAAAGACATTTTATTCTAGCGTTTGGTTCGTCCTGAAGCTTTCACATGTTTTACTAAGAATATATGTTACTATTCTCTTGGCCTTTAAATGAAGTTACAATTTAAAAATATACTAAAAATATAGTAGTTCATATAGAAAAAAGGAGATAAGGTCTTTCGGGTAAATTTTTCTAAATTTAGGCCAACTAACCTATTTATTTCCCGAGTGAAGGTTTGAGTCCCATTAGAAAGCTCTTTCTTTCTGTTTGTTTTTCAAATAATGTAATATTCTTTCATGACCTTTTATAGAGTGCTTGCTGAGGCCATTGTTCTTTTTACATCGAGTCAAGAGGAAGTTACTCTTGCTGTTACTCCACTGAATGTTTGTATTAAGAGTTCTAATGAGGAATCAATGGGTAAGAATTATTTCTGTCGTGCTTTGATGGAATATTACTTTCTGGCTTTCTTTATTACTAACCATGCAGTAACTATTAGTGGAATAATAATTATTTTTGTCTAAAAAAGTGGTAAGATATAGAAAGATCATTAAAATTTTTAAGAAATCCAGGAAATTTAACACATTCAGTAGTGAAATACTTGGCTTTAAAATTCTGGTTATTTTAAAATTAGAAAAATGGTTACTAAGAAAAATATTTTTCTACTTAAGATTTTAAGGTCCATTTCTCATCCTTTATTATACTTTGTGTTTAGCATAAAGAAAAATTAAGAGGCCAGCAATCCGATTGAGGTGATCTTTGACTACATAAGTAGAAAAAATAAATTCTAATTAGATATTCCAGTTGGCAAACATATAGGACAGAAAATGTGAATACTTCTTAAGTCAGCTCTTCCAAGAGTTTATCTAGATGAACTGGAGAAACTAAGGCATGATTAAATCAGGAGTTTTGGTGTCAAGAAATTTACTTGGGTCTCTTTGGCACAAGTTGTTTGAGACCCTTCAACCCTGGGTAATTTACTTGGTGATAGCAGTAAAGAAAGAATACAGAGGGAGGAACTGTATTATTTTAAAGTGAAAAAAAAAACAATAGAACCAGGACTTAAGTTGGGTCAGATGACTTTTGTAGTAGTTAGTTTGCCAGATTCTGATTCAAATGGTTTACATTTCTTTTTTTAAAAAAATTCATTAAAATTTTTAATTGAAGATATGATTTAAATTTTTTCTTTTTTTTTTCTCTATCCCCACCCCGTCTACCTCCCCGCAAATGGTTCACATTTCTGACTTCATTTGATTTTCATAGCAACTCTATGATGTAGGTACTAATATTATTCCCATTTCCATATGAAGAATATGAAGCACAGAGAAACTAAGTGACTTGCCTGGTGTCACACAGTAACTGGTGGATTATGATCTGAGTACAGATGGTTAAGCTCCAGGGCTCAGGCTCATTACCACAGTGCTATTATTGCTTCTCTCAGGTCTCAGCTACCATTCTTTTTTGGGCCTTAGGAATGCATGATCTGGAAAATATGTGCTTGGCTAGTGAAAGGGTCTGTTTTATATTCCATAATGCCTCCTCTGAATTAAGATAGCTGTTAATAACCGGCAGATACTGTCCCTCGTGAGCTTTCTAATGAGTAGTTATAGTCATGGTTGACTGGGGACCCAAATGTTTAATATTACTATTGAACTTACTCTATGCTAGTACCCTAGGAGTGATATGAACCTTCTTATTTGAAATTAATGTATTTGTAAGGTTTTGCTTGGTCCTTTAAAAAATATATACCATTATCTTTTTTTCTTATGCTTGCGTAATTCATGTTCATTGAAGGAAATAAAAAACACAAAAAAGCACTAATAAAAAAGTCACCTGAAGTCTCACTACCCAGAGACAAGAACTTTTAATATCTCCTTCTGTACTTCAGCTCTAATAACAAGAGATTGATTGATTGAAAGAAATGTGATGCTATTAAGCTATTAAAAGTAATCTTGAATGGATTAAGAGGTACAAATGGTTAGTTGCAGAATAGACATGGACATGTAGGGTGTGGCATGGGGAAGAGGGTTAATGTAATAAATATGTAAGGAGGAAGAGGGGTACTAGATTTAGTGGGGTGATCGCTTTGCAGATCTCTGATCACTGCTGTATAACTGAAACTGATATGCCAACTATAATCGGAAAAAACCTCTCTGAATTGTACAATGTAAATATTAGCAACTAATCGTCTATTATGTTTCAATAAAGCTGGAGGGAAAAAAGGTGCTCATATAGCTAATTGTTTAAGAAATGCAAATCAAAACCACAATAAAATCTTACTTCACCTCCCCCCAAAAGTAATCTTTTATATACACTTCTTTCTCTCTGAGGGTTTATATCAAAGATATGTATTGAAGCTAATTTTGTAGTGGAAAACAATACAGTGACACACACGAATAAGTAGAAAAATGTACTTATTGACATAAAAAAATAGGATATGTTATTAAATAGATTATGAAATGGTATGCACAGTATGACCATATTTTTATTTTTTAAAAAATATACCTAAAAGTTGAATAAAATGTTATGAAACAAAATTCAACACCTCATTAAGGAAATTATACATCATGACGTGAGATTTATTCCAGAAATGCAGTGTTGGTTCGGAATGAGAAAATCCAGTAACATAAAACATTATATCCACAGATGCTAAGAGAGTCTTTAACAAACGTGGCTTCCACCTCATAGTCCACACATTCATAGCAGCATTGTTAGTGATAACCACAGAGTGGGAACTACTCAAGTCATCAACTTGAAATTGTTTATACAACATGTGGTATATCCATACGTGGACCGTTATTTAGCTCTAAAAAGAAATGAAGTACTGACACATGCTATAGCATGGGTGATCTTGGAAGACATATACTAAGTAAAAGAAGCCAGACACAAAAGGCTATGTATTTTATAATTCCACTTATTTAAATATCCAGAATTGGTAAATCCATGGAGACAGAAAGTAAATTAGTCATTTCTAGGGGCTGGGAGGTTGGGGGAATGGGGAGTGATTGGTAATGGGTGTAAGGTTTCTTTCTGAGATGGTCAGAATGTTCTGAAATTAGTGGTGGTGGTTGTATCACCTTATGAACACACTAAAAACCACTGAATTCTACACTTTAAAATGGTGAATGTTATAGTATGTGAATTATATCTCATAAGATTTTAAAATTTACTTTTTACACCCGGTTTTCCAATTTTGTATGTTACATGTATATTATCTGTTAATCCCTTTTTCGTTCATACTTATTGAAACAAGATGGGATACGATGAAATAAAATATAATTGTTATATGTAAACTATATTCATAAATAATAGTTTCTTTTAGAATAAACTAGTTTTTATGGTATTCTGATTATTTAAATGCTCATAACAAGTCACTCCACAATATAGTGACTTAAAATAATTTATTCTTATCTCTCGTGGTTCTGTGGGTTCACAGGGCTCAGCTGGGCACTTCTCACTTGGGGTCTCTTCATGCAGTTGCAGTTAGTGGCAGGGTCTGGAATCATCTGAAAATACCCAAGACGGCACACTGATGTGGCTGGTAATTGATGCTGGGAGCTCAGCTGGACTGTCAGCCAGATGCCTGCACACATGTGGCTACTTCATTAACCTGGACTTCATATGGCATGAAGGCAGCATGGTGGCTGAGTTCCAAGAGGGGGCATTGCAGGATAGAGGAAGTGGCTAGAGGATAGAGGAAGTGGAGGCCCTTAGTCTCCTAAGTCCTGAGCCCAGAAACCAGCACCAGGTCACTTCTCCATATCCTATTGGTCAAAGCAGCCAGATAGCCCGCCCACCCAGACTCTAGGGGAGGGGCAGAGACATAGACTCCACCTCTCAATCAAGAAATGTCAAAGAATTTGTGGCTATTTTTAACTTATCATTTCACTTATATTTTTGGTCAAATTTAACAAATATCTGTGGAACTAATTTTATTCTTTATTATCTTATAATATTGAACAGATATGACCAATTCTGTATACAGTGAGATGTTTGTGGGCCCAGATGAGTTTGATTTCTTTCAAATTGGAGTTGACAGTGAAATAACGTTTTGCTTCAAAGAATTAAAGGTAAACAAAAATTTGTATCAAATTAAATTTTCACTGGTAGTTTTTAGTAAAGATTTCATGTTTCCTTTTTTTCCTTTTCCTTGTAGGGAGTGCTGATATTTTCAGAAGCTACACACGCTCCTATATCCATTCATTTCGATATTCCTGGCAAGTAGGTCCTTGGAAACTTTTCTGTTTCTTTTTCTTTTGTTAGGTATTAATAATTAAACTTTGGATCACTTTGAAATTAATACACACCTCACAAATTCTTTAACCTTATTAGCAACACTTACCGAACTAAAAATTTGAAAGATGCCATAAAATGGCATTTTTAAATTAGTAACTTGGTGGAGAAAGATATATGTTTCTGCAGGGTGAAAAGACTTATAAATTTGACAGGGTGCTGAATAAATTGTCTAATTAGGAAATTATACATGGCTTAAACAAGTTAAATGTCTGTGAAACAATATTTTATACGATATTGTGGAACTAAAATTTCAGATGATACTGGGTTAGGATAGATGAGTTTTATGGAATTGGATCTGATGATTTCCAAGAGCCCTTTCAGCTCTTAGGACTGTGTTAATTTGTGAAAAGACAAAAAGGACTTCTACTGTTACTGTTTCTTTTTAGCCCTCAATTAGCTGTCGTTTTCTAACGTTTTCTCAATGTCCATCAGAAAATGAGTGTGATGTTTGCTCTGACTTTGCCTTTTTTAGACCTATGGCATTAAGTATTGATGACATGTTATTGGAAGCTAACTTTATTTTGGCCACATTAGCTGATGAACCAAGTAGTGGATCTTCTCCACAATCACTGTGCCTTTCACAAAAACGAAAAAGGTAAGGCCACGTTTTAATGTCTTCATTGGTTGGGTAAAAGCCATCACAATCTTATTCTGAAATAATTCACTAGTGTTTGTTCAAGAAACAATTGAGGAGTAAAACATTAGAAGATGAAAAATTTTGACTGAATCAGAAAGAGCTATAGGAAGACCTAACTGTAACAGAAATATCACCAATCTTGCACTAGATATTTGCATTTTCTCTTCTGATCAGAATTTAACAGGACTGTTTGGTTTATCTTTGTTATTACCCAAAACTCAATTCCATTTGTAATAGTTGTTTTTTAGGACTGATATAGTCTTAAAGTTCACAGCGAAGTCTACATTTACTGCCTAGAATTCTCCTTCCCAGACATTGGGACCACCATTGTTTTTCTTCCTCTTTTTCCTTTTGTCTCTTTCTTTTGGTGGTGGTAGAGGTGCTTCAACTGTAAAAGCAACAAAGTTTCTATGGGAAATTTGGAAAATACAGAAGAGTACAAAGGAGAAAATCAGTATCATCCGCCGCATAGAGACATGCACTGTTAACATTTGGCTCACTGTATTTTCTTTCGGACTTTTCATTTTGCATATGCTTGTATTTTAAAATAAGATCAGGGTCATAAAGCATATGTAGTTTTGTAGCCTGTTTTTTCCCCACGAAGTATTACATTGTGAACATGTTCTAGTATCACTGATTATGGCCTGGAAATATGATTCTTAATGACTGTATAAAGTTTTATCATACAAATGTATAGTAATTTACTTGACTTTTTCCTAATTTGGCCCTGTTACCATATCGTGAGATTGTCTAATGCACACTGGTTGCTTTACTGAAAAATTCAAATCTGTCAAGAGAAATTTCTAAATAATCATATATGTAAATCTTAATTTTCAAAACAATTAGTTCCATGTTATTTCAATATATTCCCTATATCAGTGTTATAATTCTCATCCCATACTGCTTCATTAGTTATATAAAATATACATTTCAAAGTAAACCATTCATTCCCTTTTCCCTATTAATACCTCAGGTCAGATCTGTTATGTTCAAATTCAAAGGCTGGTGAAAAAGATAGGAAGGCCACGGAGTACATCTCAAGAAAAGCAACACCCAAAAGGCTTTATCCTAATGAGACTCTCACGACCATCTGTACGTTGGAAAACTGTGGCAGCCCTATAATGAAAAGCTTGAACAGAGATATTACTGAAGTACCAGAAAGCAGTGTCAGCAACACAGAGGAAGTACCAGGGACTCTGTCTCAGGAAGGTAAAAAGAAATGTTGAGACATGACCATGACTCAGTCAAGAATTCTTATCATCTGTCTCCCTTTGCAATCTCTCTGCCCCAGCCCACCCCCAATATCCTGAAAATTAACTTTCTTACTTTTTAAGAGGTGAGAGGCGAAGCCAGTCTGAGATGGAGAAAAGACTGATTTATAGAATGTCAATACAAAAATCACTTTGTAAGGGATAAAAAGTACAACTTGGCAGTTACAAAATAGTCACGGGGATATAAAGTACAGCGTAGGGAATATGGTCAGTTATATTGTAATAACCATGTATGGTGCCAGGTGGGAACTATACTAGACTTATCAGGGGGATCACTAGTTATATAAATGTCTAACCACTATGCTGTACACCTGAAGCTAATATAATATTGAATGTCAATTGTTATCAAAAATTGTTTTAAAATTTAAAAAATAAACAAATAGTTAAATTGTTCATTGAGTAATTTCTAGCAACGTATATTCAAGTAGAGATTTGGATCATGTGTTTTAAATAATAAAGTATGATTGCTTATGGCATACTTTGAATATAAATAATATGCTAAGGTCATATAATTTGTTTTCTAAAATAACTGTTCTTCTAATTTTATTTTCCAAATCCGGTTGGAATATCCTTTATTTAAAGTAGTACAATGTAAATTTTATCCCAACAAACATTACAAATTCTTTCATAGTGGAGTCCCAGTGTATAACGTATATATTATATTATCAGCATTTTACTAGCTGGATAAGCTTCACAGAATGCTGTAGTGTTAAACCTTATGAAATCTATTGAATTGAAGATACATGTAATTTATTAGAAACAGAAGTCTCTCAAATAATGATAGCCCCAATTTTACGCTTACTTCAATGTTTTATTCAAGCCTGTTTTGCATTGCTATTATTAATTTGGAAATATGAATTCTTTAGAGTTAGAAATTTGAAAGGACAGATAGTATTTCTAAAAGTCACCATCTTATGGTATATGAAAGACTTTTTAGGACAATAAAAGTGGACAGTGCAGGGAGTTGGTGGATGTGTGGCCTGTACAGCGGCGCTCCCTCCCTGTGAGTACGGTGGTTTTGAGGGACTAAGGGCCGGCCAGTGTGGTTAGGCAGTGGACAGCCAGGCAGAAACAGTGGCACGGGGTGAAGCCAGAACAATCAATGAGTGCAGTCATGCCAGATTTCCATATTTCCTGTAAGCCGTGTAAACGGCCATAGAAAGCATCTTGGCATTTAAAATATTTGAAGGGCTCTGTCTATGGCCACGCTACTCTGAACAAGCCCAATCCCGTCTGACCTCAGAAGCACAACAGGGTCGGACCTGGTTAGTACTTGGATGAGAGACCACCTAGGAAGACCAGGTGCTATAGGCTTAAAAAATAAAAATAATAAGGGATTGTAAGCTGACAAGGTCCTTGCAATCTGTGAGGTCAACCAAGGGTTCACCTAAAAATAAAATAAAATAAAAGTAAAATATTTGAAGGGTTTTAACAGAAAGGGCTGAGTTGAATTTTTAAAAGATAACTGTAGCTTGTAGCAACTGCATGAATGGGGTGCAGTGAGCCAAAAATGGAAGCTCAGTCGTAGCATCTGAGACATGGTAATTCCTTAGAGATGGAGAGCAGTGGCCAGAGTAGATAGCTAATTGAAGAAGTAAAAGTAGCAGGACTTGATGACGGATTGGTTATGGGGTTTAAGGGAAAAGGATGACTTTTCATTAAGGATGACTTAGGTTGGAGACACAGGTTCAATGCTCACTCAAGATTATGAATTGGATATGTTAAGTTGCAGAAACCAGGTGGGGAGCAGGATATATGGTTGAAGTTCATACCCTAACTGAGACTCCTTGGCACATAGATGGTAATTTCAGCCATGGTATAAACAAAATCTAGGGAGAGGCTACAGAAGAAAGGACTATCATCATTTAAAGCAGTGGTTCTTAACCAGGAGCAGTTATGCCCCAGGGGACATTGAACAATGTCTGGAGACACTTTCGGATGTCACACTTTGGGAAGGGAGATGCTACTGGCTTCTAGTGCATCGAGGCCAGGGATGCTGCCCAACATCCTCCAATACACAGGAAGACCCCACGACGAAAAATCATCAGGCCCCAAATGTCAGTAGTGCTGAGGCTGAGAAACCCTGGCTCAAAGGCTGCATAGAAGAAGACAAGCCAGCTGAAAAGTCCAAGAGCACCCAGGAGAGTGTGGCATGAGGAAGGGATGAGAGTAAAGTGTCAGTATCAAGTAGGATGAAGACTGAAAATGGTCATAGGCTTAAGGGTGGTGATTTTTGGTGACTGTAAGTTTCATGGGCTTAAGGGTGGTGATTTTTGGTGACCATAAGTTTCTGTGAAGTGGTGGGATCAGGAGCTTTTTAGATGGGACTGAATAGAATGGGAAAATGTAGACAGTAAGTGTAGACAACTCTACAGCAGAAGTAAGGTGATACCTGGAGGAAGGAATGGGATGGGGCTTTTCAGATATTTTAAAGATGAGGGACATTATTTTAAAATGCTGTTATTTCTGTCCGGTGGAGGCAGATAGGGAGGGAAGGATGGACTTTAGCCAGGAAGGGTAGCTTCTGTCGCAGCAGGAGGGGAAGGGAAGACGGATGAGAACCAAGCAGAACTGCCTGCAGTGTCTCCCTTTTCTCTGTCTGTCTCTCTGATACGTGTTTTTGTGGCTCAGGCCGGAGAGTCAGAAGCAGATTACTGATCCCAAACTGTGTACCTTTGAAGTCAGGGAAAGGTTTTGCTTTAGGATGTGTCGGGCCAGCCATGAAGGTTCTGGGTTCTGTGAACTATCACCATCAGTGTTAGGGAGACCACACTGGCCACGTTTCTGAAGAGCTACTCCCTAGAGCAGTTAATGAGAACTTTTACTTTGAATGAACAGTGCAGTTACTTTTATCCCTCCAGTTTTCTTGCATGTTCTTTGGAGCAGTTTCTTCTGAGCAGCAAGAACAAGTCAATAACCCTTTTGACAATCTGGCAATAGCAAGTGACAGTCAAGGAATGAATGGCGGTTTTTCCACATTCTAACACTTCATGATGGCTGAGTTGCCCCCTCGCCCCTGCCCCCCAGCCTGTTTACTCGCTTACTTACATCTCAAACACTGGAAAGATATTATCTTCGACTTCCCTCAAAATAGAGGATGGGCTTCTGCTTTTCTAATCACCTTGTACAACAGCCTTATCTAGAAATAGCTGCTTGTCAAGTGTATGCAATTTGCTTTAAATCCATTATGCTACTTGGGAGGCCCAAGAGTTTTTTTTGCAGGGCAGTCTCATTAGAATGCTTTAATTCAGTGCACATTCAGAGTTTTTATCATTTTCTTTTCCAGTTTTATAACGGTATTTAAATTTTCTTCAGCAGCCATTTGGAGTGCATCAATATTGCTGGTAGTTTTGTGACTAAAGTTAGGTATCTTTGGTATTTGATTGCAAACATTAGTTTTGGTGCTTTCAGATATAGTAAAAAGTTATGTGGTCTTTTCTCATGTAATGCCATGACTTTGTCCATTGCTTTTTATATTTTGTTAAGATTTTAAGTAAAATTAACCCCTGGGAAAAAAGGTCAAGAGTAAAATACATAGCTACCTCCCTCACTTTGGAGTCTTTTTATATATTGTAAAATTTTAATAGCCTTGATTTTCAGATGTGATTTTCTGCAGTTTACTGAAAAAAAGAATTTAATGGAAGTAATGCCAAAAATTATATATTATCTATATCCTATAGTAGTAATCTCCACTGTCAAGAGAGCCTGGGTTTGGAGTGGAATGAGGTGGAAGATGTCTGTTCTTTGCCCCGTTATTTAGCTTGTTACCTGCACAGACTGAAAAATCTGGCACAAAAACAGTTACGTAACGTCTTATGATGCATGCCTGTCCCTCCCCCAAACCTGTTTCTAGTCAGTTGTCACCTGACAAACTAGACTTTTGTAACATCTTATTGTCTTTGTAAAACCATCAAATCCCAAGGAAACGTTAACCAGAAGCAGTCGTCCTTGAGATTTTGTGAGGAATTCATAAACAGAGGTAGCTGAGATCAGTATACTTCAGAACTGTGAACAGACTTCTAACTAAAACCAGAATAAATTTGGCTCTTGTAGTTGAGTCAGATCTACCCACAATAATCTAATAAAAACTCAAGTTCATCCCAAAATGTTCCTCAGTGAATGAAAATGGGCTTTCACCAAGCTTTTTGTGGCAACTGGTAATGCCCACATAATTTCAAGAAGTCTTTTCACATGTAGGCTAAAGATTTACGTAGCTTATTCTTGCACTGATGATTAACACTGAATTTCACATATTCCTAACAAATGCAGATGACTACAGAGAGAACATTTATTTATGAGTGTAACTGTAGGTCTCCTTGGGGAGGATCGTTTTTGGTTCATTCAAATGGGGCGGTTAAGGTCACGAAGGCATCACCACCAGTAAGCATCTGGATGCAGCGCCAGTCTGTAAAGGATAGTGACACTGTCCAATTGTACTTAATTTGGATTTTAGAATTTGGATACAGAATGCTAAATTTGAATATCAGATTTTTTGGTTCTTCACTCCATACCACTTAGAACAGCAGTCCCCATCCTTTTTGGCACCAGGGACCAGTGCTCCCATAAAAAGCTAATGCCTGATGATCTGAGATGGAGCCGAGGCAGTGATGCTACTAGCACTGGAGAGCGGCTGCAAATACAGATGAAGTTTCGCTCACTCTCCTGCGCTCACCTAACAGGGCACAGGCCATTACCTGTCTGCGGCTGGGCGGTCGGGGGGTGGGGAGGGTTGGGGACCTCTGATTTAAAAGATGTAAAAGCCTTCTCAGCTAGGAAACCATCTGTATTTTACATTCAATTGTCAGTCCATTTTGATGATTTTTCGAGGAAGCTAAACTGATGTAGTAAACTAGCTGGTGAAAAAAGGGCCTAGGTGGATAAACGAGTCAAAGACAGAAAATAATAGCTTCAAAGTATGGAGTCAGTGCTAGACTAAGAGGCTCAGAAATAAGGACAGACACCAACAAACTATGTCAAGGGCTGGTGTCTTATTTAGTTACTATTCGAATTAAAAGGAATACACAGATTAGTATAAATACTATATTTATTAAATATCTTTACAGTTTATTTAAATGTATTTACAGAACTATTCCTGCATAAGTTATATTTCAGACATCCAATTCAGGTCATTGCCTCTTGAGTAAGACAAATAATGATAGTCTCAACAGAAAAAAGCAGCTCATTAGTATACACAAATTCAAATATGCTTCATTATTTAGCCATCTTTGCCACAAACTACCAGCTAACAGTTAAAATTTTCACATGGATACTGTCAATTTTTAGTTGAGCAGCTCAATTTTACAAAGAATTTAATATTTTAATGAATAAAATCCAAATGTTTTCTGCTTCACATTTTCAGTTTTATAAGCAGATTTTGGTTTTTTTTGACATTGTAAAATTTGTTAGATGCAAAAAATTGTGATCGTTTCCAGGGAAACTGGATGCTGTAGCTTCTACCAAAGATAGCTGGTATAAGGTGATAAGGAACCAAGAACTTACTCAAAAGTACAGACATTTACAGTTCTAGCCAATCTTGTTGACAGTCTCCAAAATTCTCAAAACTGACTCAGTAACTTCCCACAATTCCTGCCTTTGTTACTCGATGTGGTAGGTTGGTGGTACTAAGGTGGTACTGAAGGCTACTGTTCTGTCCAGAACACATGCAGCAGATAAGAGAGGACACTCTCCTATCACGCAAAGCTTGAAATCTAGTTTCTAATCTAGACACAGCCCAACCCCCAGACATGCACACCTGGAATGGATTCTTTTGTGATTTAGTACCCATCAACCATGTCAAGCCAGTACAGTAATTCAGGACAATTAACTTGTTTTCCCCCCTCATTTCTTCTTTGTTTTTAGGAGCCTATGGACTCTACTGCATATCGGTTCAGTATAATTTTTTTGTGCGCAGGCAGCTTAAGTTCACAGGAAGAAATAAGGTTCTGATATGTTTAGAGTGCACATTTTAAAACAGAACAAAATAAAAATTTCAAGCATGTGATAAAAATATTGATTTTTATAATACAGTATTGCTTTATAAATATAGATGGAAAAGCTATAAACTTTACTGGTCTTTGGTGCATCCAGGGAGGGATAATTTGCCATTTGTAAATTAGAAATCCAAATTCTCTTTTGTTATAAAAGTCCATTACATGAGGCAAATGTGTGTGGTTTTTTTTTTTTATACTGCTTGATTTAAAATACAATTAACATACACACACATCAGGTTCAGAATCAGCCCCACCAAATGGTATGTCTCAGTCATACCCCACAGAGACTTGAGTCCTGTGACCTGGAAAATTCCAGTATGGGTCCAATACGGCCTCTGACCACTGAGAGTGGAAGGAGAGTTACTTGATAAGCAGCACTCCAACTGACCACTGGCGGTCATAATATTAAGTGCGTAACACAAAAAGGACAGGGAAAAAAAAAGAAAACAAAATATTTTGTGTCACTAATCTACAGGCCAGGTCCAAAGTCAGTTCCACTGTGAAACTCAACTCTTGTCTAATTTCAGCGTCACTGGAACAAACACACTGTCGATTTCTAACAATCATTCCTCAAAAAAAGATAAATTGATTAAATGAGTTGTGTAAAACCACTAATCTAGCTTTACAAAGATTGTGTTTGATGGGTTAAATGAGAGCGGAGCAAAGCCAGTGACTTAACCGTCATTGCTCTACCAGGAATCAAATCGAGGCATTGGAAAATTAATGCGAAATATATCCAGATCATAAGGCTTCACACCTCTGACCAGAAATAATTAAAAACCCAATAAAAGAACTAACATCATCAGCCCAAGTATAAATGTACTCCCTCCAACAAAACCCTTCTGGATGCAACTTTCTTTACTTTTTAAATACAAAGAGTCTGCAAATAGTTTGTGCAAAATAAATACCCCACCACTTGCCACTCATGCGTCCGTGTTTTATCATAGCACAATGGGTTCTCGTTATTTAACCAGTCTCCCTCCACCCCCCACCCCGCCCCATTCCCCATCTCCTCTACCAAAGAATTGTTTTGTCGAGTTAGGGTAGTTAAGGCATTCTGACGTAATTAAAGGTGATTCAAAATAGATATCTAACTTTATGCCAATTTAGGAATAGTAGATAAATTACTGAACGGCTTACAAATGAATAACTCATTCTTATTATAAATGAAATGCCTGTTACAAGCATGATGCATTGAAATATAGTAATGACATGTACATGGTACATGTTAAACAATTTTAAATAAAACAAAAGCTTAACAGTTACTCAAATATACAGTACAAATTCACAAAACAAAATCTTTTAAAACAAGTTGAGGTAACCTCAAACATAAGTTTTAATGCAATAAACCAGGGAGTAATTATCTCCTTTAGAGAGAGAGACTTTCTATATTCTCCTCAAATAGATTCTCATCAGGTTTAATTGCATTCTCATCTATACATCAATGTTACCTGACTTATATATAAAACATGGCTTTAATTTAAGGATTGCTAAGTATATATATTTTTCTACCACCAAGTTAATGAAGGAAAAAAACTGACCCCAAAATATATATCTTTACAGTAGTCGACTTCTACACAAACCTTAAAAAGAAGTTTGAGCTTGAAAATGATGGGAAAACTGAATGTGGGGTAGTTTTACAAAGAAAATATACACTGCAAGATGGCTATTTGGAAACTGTAAACATTAAGCTTGATTCAGAAACCCCTAAATTTCTGTGTAGGGCAAATGCAAATGTCAGATCATCACTAGGAGTTTTCTTCATGGACTCTTATGCTGCTGGCCACTGCCCACGGAGCTCTTTCCACATGGACTCCCTGAATTTGGTGCATGCTGCACAGAAAGCAAGGCTACTAATAAAATGTCAGAGAGACTAGGAGTAGCGTGACCACTGAAAGCCAACAAAATTCAAAGTAACAGCTGTCCATTTTCAACCCATCAGGCCCATGGGCCTAGAGTTCCCACACAGGGGCGTCATATCAGACAGCTGGGAGAAATTTCAGCCATAACATTAAATTTTTAGGCTTTGAGGAGTTTTATAAACTTGAGTAATATTTCCATTAAAAAATTTGGGTGAAGAGTCTCCAGCACCCCTCCTGCAGACCAGGCCACCAGTCTGTGATTTGGACTAATCAATAAACTGCCAAAACTTTGATCAAAGGATCACAACTGAACATCTTTTAAAAACCATGAAACATTTGCATCCATAGAACTAAACTGAATTTTTTTTTCAAAAAAAA
>NW_006434829.1:5725621-5756981 GCF_000325575.1 Pteropus alecto
AAAAAAAAAAAAAAGCTCTTGGGATCAAGATTTCATAATCCAGAGCAATCTTTTAGAGCAGAATTATGAAAAATAGGAGTTTATAATGAAAACATAAAGCCACATCCAATCATAACAAAGACTGTATAGTACATGTGTAACATTTCTTTTGATGAATAATGTGTTTCTAGTAGATGTACCATAACATACAATTTGTGTGAGACTTTTAAAATCCCTTTTACACACTGCAATTGTGAATTCAGTTTACTAACATTACTCGTTTTCTTCAATATTTAAACCAGTTTTGAAAATAGCCATTTTGGCTTTGAAAAACTCCATCCCATCATGAAAAGAACAATGAGAAGTGAAGGCCAATCTTCAAATCTTGATTCTCTTCAGAGTTGCTGGCAGATATGAGCTAGTGAACGACAGTAGTGGTTCTCAACAAAGATCTCAACGGGGTCTCAAAAAGACAGGCAAAAGGCTTACATCACCAGCCATTGAGATCAGTGGCAAAGAAACGTGGTCCTGCCAGCAGGATCAGCACACCCGGCAGGGAAGAATTTGGGATGATGGAAGAAAGGCAGGAGTTGACACCTAGGCGAGTCAGTCTGTATACTCAGCCACTATTGAAAGAAGGACGGTGATGTCATCTGGCTTTCCACCTAAAATGAAAATGAAAATTTTTATGTATCTTAAAAGGAAAAGTCAGTCAAGACTGTAAGACTAAATAATACTAGAAGACAAATGCTTGAAATTCAGGCAGGTCTGGTTTGTCAATATACTCTAGTAGAGAAAAAAAAAATTTTTTTTTGATAAAAGAGAAATAAAAAACGTAAGAAATTATGTGTAATTTAATTGAAGCTTAAAAAAAAATCTTCCCTGCTTCTTTACGACAAGAACACTGTTAAAATGGCCACCACACCCTCTGTTTATAGCAATTACAGTAAAGACAAAATCTGGTTAAGATAAATACTGCCTGATGAGAAAGTTATATGCGTCTACCCATAATCCTAATTTGGAAAAACATATCCACTATTTTGAATCTAGGAATAGTCTTGTACTCCAATCTGCCAAACAGCTATGGCATGTGCTTTTTCCTATTTTAATATTTCCTAGAGGGAAATGCTTTACACGTCCTAATATTATATCAGCAAGAAACTGATCGGCTCTACTAGTCCTGATATGCTAAACACCAACTTGTCCCCCAGCACTAAGACTGAGGTACTGGCCTGCTTCTGAAGTTATATATCACTCAGGAGAAGGACTCTTCAAGCAAGGACATAGCTTCCTTCTTCAAAACCTGCTGTGGCAATTTGGCAGGCAAATACTGTCAACGGTCCCACAAAGCCAGAGGAAGGAAGCAGCGAAATGTCAGGCCCACGAAGGGGCAGAACATTAAACTGCTGGGAATGTTCAGGCAGAGCTCGGTGGCCTTTTGGGCTCAGGTCCAAGCAGTGCAGTGATGACAGCAAAGGGCTTTAGGTTCCGCCTGCCTCTGTGGCCAATGAAGTCCAGTTCTGAAGGGCATCCTCTGTGGGGAAGGCATGATGACAGACACTTGCCCTTCCTGTGTTAAGGCCAGCTGACCTTGCTCAAAGCCACAGGGTCACAGCTTGGAGAGGACACCTCAACAGTCTCACCCAGTGTTCTAGTTTACCTCATCCCATAGCCCAAAATGTTCCCAAATTACTATGTCCCCAATTAGTCCCTATGACCTTCCTAAAGAGTGCTTACCTCTCACATTCAATCCGTTGTCACATGCAAACTGTGCGAAAGGTGACATATAATTTGGGTCATAGGCCAGCTCATGAGCTTGTTCAGCAATGCTTCTTGCAGTCTGTTGTATACTCTCATAATTTGAATTCTAAGATGAAGGAGAGTTATTTTTACCATCATGCCTTACATGGTTTCTGTATTCAAGGAAACTTCTTACAAATATTGCTTTTTAAGACAGTAACATTTGTCTAACCATAGTTCCCACCACTTAAGTTTTATTCCAGTTAGAGACATCAAACATTACACCATGACTAAAACCAATGAGACCAACAGGCAGCCTGCAAGAGTTGTCAATCAGAAAGTCTTTTGCTGTCAGCTCTGAAGTTTGGATTTTCACTTTTGCTTCCCCCCCGCCCCATCTGAAACTCTTAAGGTATTTTTTCTAAAATAAGATGAAATTGAAAAGGTGAATTTTGATGGTACTTTAGGACCTCAACAGTTTCCTTGCTTATAAATGCACCCCTGGGACAACCAGAGTTTACTCTCTAAGTAAAAGCTGCCAGTTACCCTACTGAAAATACCTTTATAATTTTATATCATGATGAAAGAGTCCTGCCTAGCTGTGTAATTTTGAGGCAAACCCTTACCTTAGCTGCTTCAACTTCATCTGTAAAATGGGGATGGGAAATAGGTCTATTTTAGCTCTAACATTCTATGATTTGGAATAGTTTCAATATAAATAGTAACAGGCCTGTGCTTCAATGTTACCTCCTTGAGAGGCCTTCCCTGACCAATCTTTCTAAAATAGCAGCTCTCCCTATTCTCTATCCCTTTACCCTGCTTTATTTTTCTTATTTACCAACATTATATCATATTCTTTCTTTGTATTATCTGCCTTCCTCAATCAGAATATAAGCTCCTGAGGCCAGTGAATGTGTCATTTCCGGCTACCACTCTGTCACCATGCTAATACATGTAAGTACCTGGCCTTGACTGAAACCCACAGAGGCCTGGTGCTAAGGATTTCATATACAGGGTCTTAGTTAACCCTCACCACAACCCTATAAAACAGGATCTTTTGTACCCCCATTTTTATAGGTGAGGAAAATATTTTTTAAAAAGTTTAGAAACTTACTCAAAGTTACACTGATTAGTAGTAAAAACATGACACGAGACTAACTTTTCCCAGAGTTAATATTTTTACAAAGCCAGGAGAATAAGGAAAGACTGATTTTCACTTCCTCCATTTTCTGTATGGGTCAAGTCTGAACTGTGTTCTTACTGGTGACAGCTCAGATCACACCAAGGCCCCTAGCTGCCTGCTGCCCAGCCTGCTGCCATGGCTGGCTCTGGTGGGACGACTTCCTATCTTTCCAGCCTCAAACCCTGCCGGGTTTGTTATGTGAATAAAAGAAGAAAGGACAACTAGGAGCCAATACTATTAAATACCATTAAAATATAATAAAAAATACAAACAAGAAATTTCCTCATCTGGACTTTTCCTACCTTTACCATTCCACTAAAGGCTTGGATGATAAGCCTCTTTTCCCCTCAAGTTCTCCAACTGTGAACATTTCCATTTACAATTGCTTAAAAGATTAGAACTAGTATTATTTTACTATATTCACAAAACAGTACCTTCTAAAACCACAAAGAGATAATGCAATTGAAACAAGAAAACTCAGCTGCCCAGAGAGGGCCACTGTTTCCAAGGGCCAACCTCTGAGTTAATTACCTTTAACTTTTTTAGTTCCTGAAGGATCATATAATCAGGCATGTTGTCAAAGAGTCCATCTGTTGCCGTCAGGATAATGTCTCCTAACTGGACATCAAAAGATGTGCTATCTGCAGCATCTGGGCTGTGACAACGACATGATAGGGGCAAAGTTAAGAGAGATCTTTAGAAATACCATTCAAAATTTCCAACAGGCTCTACGTTACAATGTAATGAGGCCTTAAGAAAATCTAATTTAAAATAACAGAGTTAATAATAAAAACTAGTCATTCTGAAATTCCTAACCTGGAAAAAAATTAAAAACTCTGATATATTTCAAAAGCTTAACTGAAACTTTCAAGTAAAATAGTTTGATAATTAGTCACATGTGGTGACTAATTAGAGGGAGGGTTCTTCTCTGAGTCAGATACTAACATGCCTCTAAAATCCTAGTGGAAACGAATATTTCCTAATTCTTTAGAGCCACATTCCATCCTCTCTTACTCATTTTCCACCCATCAATTTCCTTGCAGGCTTGAATCTGGCTCTCCGGAGGCTGTATTATAGTGGAATAACTAAGCACTATAGCGGAGAGCATGCAAATCCTATAAGAATTCATTCATGGGAAATACCTGCAATGGCATTTCTTAGTACTAGTAATTACTAGTATATTAATGATAATATTATGTTAGTGTTAATAAGCAATACTCTGGCATAGTAAGGACTGTGTGTCTCCCAGGCCTTATCAAGTGCTCATCATGCATAGGTATTTATTTATTAGTGTGCCTGGCACATAGGAAGTCTTCAATAAATATCTGTTGAATGAATGAATGAATGAAGAAACAAAATGGGGGGGAACAACTCTGTAATACATTGTTAATGAAGACAGGAAGGTACAGATTTGTATGTTTGTATGCGCACATGGGAGATCCACATATATAGATGCTTCTATATGCAGAGAATAAATCTGAAAAGATCCAAAGAAACAGGTAACAGTGGCTGCCTCTGAGGAGAGCATGTGTGGCTGGGGACAGGGATAGGAGGTAGGTTTCTCACTCCATCTTTTCGTATAAAACTTTTAAAAAGACAGAAGATTTTCTTCCTCTGACACCCGAGGAAAGCACACCTAAGAATGGGGGAAAATCTTAGGTGGGGAGAAGAGAAAACATCATATATTGAAAGAGTTAATGCTCCCCTCCACCTCAGAGGATGGTTCTAAGCCACTTCCAGAGGCGAGTCACTGCTTCTAGGCCTCAAAAGGGAGGAAAGGTGAGATCTGTCTTAACCTGTAATTAGGGAAAAAGAACCAGGAAAAAATTTACACACTGACCAGGAAGGGAGAGGCCAGAACCAAAGCACCCTGAGCTTGACAGAAAAACCCTAAAATCTGTGTAAGTGACATGTTATAAAATTTGTGAAGAGAAAACATATAAACACACAGCCCTCCCATGCCTGCTAGGGACTTACACAAAATGCATTGAGAAAATTGCTGGTTCCCCTTCTCTTGACCGAGGAAAGAAGTGGGACGTCTAAAAGTTCTGTGATGAGCTTTGGCAAGGAACAAACTAACTTTCACTTATACATTTTTACAATAAATATTTTGTAAAAACAGGTACTAAAGAAAAATCTATCAGGTTAAAATATTTTATAGATAAGATGGACTAATAATTAAAGGAGATAACATACAGCAGGGGAAAAAGACAGTGTAAAACTGGTGGAAATCAGGTTGATTTCTTCTGTGGAAGAATAAAAGAAACAATACGAGACACTTCACGTTTGCTTGGTCTTTGGAAGCTGGTCAGATTCTAGAAGTTGAGATTGACGAGCAGGCCGGCACTGAAGCTGTTTCATGCCGTGGTTCACTCCCCAGAGTGAGTGCTCTTTGCTATTCCGCCTGAGAGACTGACTACCACTGGACAGTTTGTCCTCCTCTCCAACACTCCCACCCGTGAGCTTGGTGTTCTGCCAGCTGCGACTGTGCCCATTTAGATTGAACATACTGTGCTGCTGGAAACTTTTGACTGCACTGAAACTCGAGCTGAAATCACATGCTAGCAAACTGTCTCTGGGCTCCAGGGGAAGCAACCTCCACCTTGCTGGCAGGCCAGGCCAAGCGCTGCCCTAACCAGACTGTACCGAAGATAGCATCTGAGACACGGCAGGGCTGCTCCAGCACTCAGAAGCCAAAATAAGAGGAATCAAAAAAAAATTAAAACACTGATCTTCAAAAACCGTTAGCTAGGCTTAGTATCTACCAAGGCCTTGGGGTTCCTCAACTCTCAACACTCTGATATGGCTAATATTAATGCGCATTACAGCCAACTGAAGAAGGGCCTATAATCAAATATTCTTCCAATTATGGTAATCTGCCTTAATCTGAAAGTTAAAAATGCTTCTCTCTCTCTAGGAGTCAACAATAGACTTAAATGGGCAATACTGAATACCTAATTATATAATATGCTCATTCCAGTTTAAAAGATGGCAGTAATAATCATTTAATCTTAGGATTTAAGATCTGGCTTCATAAGAGCAATTAAGCAGAGACAACAGGCACTTACTAGAATGCTAGAATGCTTCTATTTTTACAAAAGCTTCATTATCCATTTGACAACATTTATAAATCACCAAAAATGTTTATGTCAGGTCCTATAAGGTTGTTATAGGCAGTGAAATCTTAGACTTAGTCTTACTCTGTACCCTAACCTTAGAAAAGATAAACTGTAAAAGTTGATTCAAAAAAGTATCGATGGTCTTAGAAAGTTCTCTTGACAATTTAAAAATGAACTGAGAGAAGATGTCAGAAGAAAAAGAGACAAACACTTCAATAGCATTATCATAGAACATATCCAAAGACCACTTTTGACGATTCCATTTCCTGCAAGTTAATTTGGCTCTGACATGTTCTATAAGGACTGCAAGTTCAACCTGATGAATGTAATAGGAAGCCCTGAAAATTAGGAAGTTCATTCTGATATAAAAGCAGATGTCTGTTTGCACGCTTCCCTAGCAATGTATGCAAAATCTTGTACAGGCAATGACATACATAAAAAAATGACTAATTTCTCTTGCAAAATTTAATAAGTACAACCATATGTACCATGCGCTCTTGGTATGAAAAATGAATATTCTGTAAGCCTGAAATAGTATTTTCACAGTCTTGTCAAATTATTGGGCATTTATCAGAATTCAACTTGGCTGTAGTATCAAGTTCAAGCAAAATATCTTTCGAAGTGAAACTAAAAGGCTCCCCTGGTGAGAACATTCTCAATGTGCCTTATTCTCACTGCAGTTAATGGGGCTGGTAGGGAACCTATGGGTGAGCCATGTCCTGCTCACTCTTAATGGCAGAGAGGAGAGATTACCTGTCACTCAAGACGACTCCCTCCGCTTCGGGTGGTGCAATTGAGAGCTGGAATGGAGTGTTGAAGTAATGCTGCTGCTCATCTGATCGGTGCACAACTTCACCACCCCTGACAACCAGAAAGCCTGAATCGCCCAGGTTTGCTGTGTGCAAGCGGTGGCTAGTTCTGTCCAGCACCACGATGCAGGCAGTACTGCTACCTAGAAACAAAAATGACCTCCATTTATTTTCTTTTACTATACACATTTTAATCATATTATCCCAAAGAGCAACATGCCACAATTTGAACCTCCTTTGCTTAAAAAGGACCTTTCTTAGCTATGTTCCATATCTCCAAGAAATGTCAATAGTAACATGATCAGGGTACAAATGGTGGGGAAAGAAAAAGGGATTTAGGTTATATATAGTAAGGAGGTCGCTGATGATCAGAATTCTTCCACTTGCAGAGATAAACAATAAAAATGACTGGTATTTAACCACATTATTGTTTCAATAGTGCTATTAATCTATGCCAAATGCTCAAAAGCATCTTGTTGAGATATACAGTTTTAATACTTAAATGTCAGAATGAGAATGTTACGTTTTCCTGACATTTCTCATTAGTCACTAGCAAGAAGCCTTCTCCACAAAATTCACTAACATTTAAGACAAGGCACATACAACAAATTTTAACCAGATTTTCACATGTTGAGGTCATGATATCGGAGACTGACTCACTATATAGTAACAAGACCAGTTTTCCCAGGTAGCTTTGTGTGTTCAGATGGAAGAGACCACATTCCAAGAAGAGAGCAAGAAGTTCCAAGCAGAGAGCAAAAAGCTTCCATGTAACCTTTGCAGCGCACAGCTTGAATGACCTTCTCTGAAGTGAAAGGCTGTTAGTACACTAGTAAGATCACTTTCGACTACTAAAATTTTAACCTGTATCTACAGAAAAATGGCAAAATAGAAAAATAAGCAGTTCGCCAAGAAATATGAATGATCACTGCACTACTAACCACTTTGCCTATTAGCTTAACAAAAATCAAAAGAAGATAATGCATGGTGTTGTCAAGAGTGTAGCAAACATGGTCACTCTCATTCCATGGTGATGAGAGAGTAAAACTAAACAACCTTTCTAAAGGGCAATACAGCCCTGGAAAATGTGCATATCCTAGCAATTCCACTGGTGAGAATTTATTCTAAGAAAATAATTAGAGATGCAAATAAAACTTAAGTACAAAAAACATTGTTTAAGATCAGGAAGAACTGGAAACAAACTCAACATCTAAAATTAAGGAATTGGTTAAATAAATTACAGTACATCCATACAATGGCAGGCTATACACGTTCACATAATACTCTGTTGTCAGCCTGCCTGCGTCTGAACACTGGCCCTGTCACCTACTGTGTGACCTGGGCAAATTACTTAACCTCTCTGTGCCACATCTATAAAAATAGGAATAATATTAACTACCTTACACAGTTGTTTGTGAGGATAACATTAATTAAATTATGGCAAACACTTATGACACATAAGGGTTACCTTTTTAAAATTTTTTTATTTTATTATTAGTTTCAATTACATAGTACAGTGGTTAGTCATTTATACAGTTATAAAACGATTCCCCTAATCGCTCTTTCTCTCCTTAGGCTCTCCGCCTAGCCATTGCACTACTGCTGACTGTATTCCCTATGCCATGCTCCCCATCCCCGTGACCATCTATCAACTACTAATTTGTACTTCTTTACCCTTCACTCCTTTCTCCCAACCTCCCAATCCCCCTCCCCTCTGGTCATCACCAGAACAAATATAGAAGAGTTAGCTTTTTGATAGTCACTAAAATTGTGTTAGAGAAATAGATTTGAAAAGGAAAGATAAGTGAAATAAGTAGATTATAAGTTAGTATTAAAATTTCTTTAAAAAAAAAGTAATACCAAACTTAACTGTATGTCAAAAAGTGAAATTTATTAAAATTTTTTAAAAAAGCGATAGTAGGCAAAGGCTCAACTGTTACAATGACAGTTAAAAAGCAAAATGAAACAAAATAAATAGGCTGTGGAACTAGCTGTGCTAAATCCCAGTGCTCCATCATTTTCTAGCTCTGTGACTGTCAGCAAGTCACTTATTCTCTCTAGACCTGTTTCTTCCTAACAAAATGGTGAATAAAAGTACATTCCAGCCTTCCTCATGGGGCTGTTTGTAAGCACACAACAAATTCAATTCATGTTACCATTATTCTATGCACAAACATACATAGAAAAATATCAGGGAGTATAACCACTAAAACAGTAGTAGTTTTCTTAGTGGGATTATGGGTAATTTAATTTTTGTTATTTTTCTCTAAGTGTTTAAAATATATAACTTAATACTTAAAAACTCTTAAGCATTTATCTTACTGTAATGTTAAGAAATGCCATTTCCTTGTTATTTACAGTGTGTTCATGGGTACTAACCTGACACTAATGTTAAGCTATCTATCTAGTCCCTATCCATTAAACATCAAAGAAAAACACAGGTACTGTAACTAACTGGAAGTTCTGTCAGATAACCTATTCCACAGTTAATCTTAGAGCTAAGATCAACAATTACCTTTCCTTCCTAACTCAATGCACAGAAATTCCAATCATTTATCATTAATAGGATCATCACACAAAAGATTTGAAAGCTGATGGGATTAATCCGAAAATGAAAGATGACAGATGAGTAAGACAGCCTTGAAATTTTTGCTGCAGTAAGGATTCCTGTTAATTCATTATTACTCAGTGACAAACCCAGTGTTACTCTTGTGGCAGTAACCTGCTGACTTAGAACACAAACTTTAATATGCAAAGCAGAACCAACAAAGGCAAGCCTAGCCTTATAGAACCATCTGGGCTTAGAATGTATAGTCCTCTGCCTCTTCAAATTACTATAGTCTAATACCAGGAGAAGACCTCATCATTCTTAGGTGTTTGGAGAGGAACAAGCAGGCAAAGAAGAAAAGAAGTAAACTGAGAACAGCATTGGATGTTCGGATGACTGACTAGTTCATACAGGCACCCAAGCAAATCCCTCATGCTAAAATGGAAATATTTTTATCACCTAGCCCCTTAATTTTGTAAGCTACTACTAAGCTTTTTGTGTAGCAAACAGAGAAATAAATAACCTTATTAGGGCTCTTCAAATTCTTAAGATGTGTTGGCTTTATAAGCTCTAAATCCACTTAAGAGTTTCTGGGGAAATACATGTCAACAATTAGCCTATGATGCCAAACCACATCTAAAGGCAGCTAAAAATTCTCAAGAAATAAGTGGTTACTGCTGTTAGTTCGCTCTTTATACTGAAAGTGTTATAGGCTTTTTAGCAACTGCTGGATTAAAAAAAAAGGATTACCTTATTTTGTAAAATTATCATTATTTGAAATTATCTGAGGTTCAATAAAACTCAGCAGATGCCTGCCAAAATATGCTTATTTAGTTATACTTTTGTGATATGTACATTAGGTGAGAGAGAAGTATATACATGTCAAACATGGTAAGAAGGATTATTTCAATATATCATTCAGGAGAAAAAATTATAATTTTCAATGTAAAACAACTTTTAATATGTCCTTAAATTTATTTTATTAAGATCTCTGAGTTACATGAGGATAATTAGGAAGGGAGGTAGGGATAAGGAAGAAACAGCAAAAAGAAAGCTTTCAAAGTGCAAAATCAAGATAGTTGCTGTTCTGTAACTGGTTATTCCAAGTCGCAGTAAAAGCACGGGGAGTGTTAGCAGAAGATTCATGGGAACATGCAGGAGTCAGGGCCCTGGAATCTACATGTCTACAGGTTCTGTTAGATGTTAGACTATTGGATCTTTTTCTGCAATGTCCTCTTTTCCCTCAACAAGTTTCTCAGAACTGCATGAAGCTTTAAGTCATTCCTTTTCACAAAAAAGTCTCTCCATTTAACATGTGCAGCAAGGGGGTCAGAGGTTAAGTGGTTTGCCCAAAGTCATATGGCAAGTTGACAGTGGTGTTACAATCTAGGATGTTTCACTGTGCCAGGCAAGCTTCAGACTGCATGTCCAAAATAGCAGATTAAGACGAAATGGTGTATTGAAACCTCGAGACAAGATTTCTCTTTAGTTAAAAAGAAAACGAGCTGATTAATTACAGCACGGAGAAGATAGAAGACGGAGCGTGATGAAAAGAACCCCTTCTTACAAAGAGTTTAAATTGAAGGCAAAATTCTACAATGTGGAGCTCTCCAGTAACACTGAACAGAGACCGATTTTAAATGTGGATGGTGACTGGGAGAGAGGCCTTCTAGTAACCAGAAAGATTCTGGCAATTAGCAAAAACTTAATATCTTTTCTGAAAGTCTGCTTAGAAGGCTGGGTAAGTTGTTGAGTAAGTTCCCAGGAAACCAGATAAACACTAGGTATTTGTACATTTTCTAATAAAAGATTAATAGGGAGCTATTTTGTGCCATGCTATTTTACTAGTTCATCAGCTAACTGCTAGTAGTCTGGAGTGCCTATCTGCAATCTGAAGCCCCCACAGGTAATCAGCTGAATTTTACTTGCCAGACCCCATCCCTTTCTTCCTCCCTTGGAATGGAAAAGAATCACTATCTGGAATTATACAACCATTTGCTTTTCTTTCTTCTTTTATCATATTTTAGAATCCCTAAACAATAGGGTTTTACTTTTTTTCTTTTTCTGAACTTGAAATATATGGAACTAGACTTAAGTGGTATTCTGCAATATCCTCTTTTCCTTCAACATGCAGCTGACTATTACATGAAGCTTTAAATAATTTCTTTTCAAAATGCATTTTTCTACAATAGCAACTTTTAGGTTCTAGCTCCCAGTTTTCTGCAAACAATGCTACTATGAACATTCTTGTAACTACTCTTGATACACAGATAAGTATAGGCCTAGAAGCAGAACTGCTGGGGCATGCTATCTGCTCATGTTTAATTCATTCTGTAATTCCAAACTGTTTCCAAAGTGGCTGTACCTATTTACAGTTCCTCCAAGCAGTAGTATTTTGGTTAGCCCACAGCTTCTCTATCACACTCTAACAGGAAGAGCCTCAGGAAAAAAAAAGCTAGGGAGGTAAGTGATTTTCTTGGTTTTGTTGTCAACTATCTCCTGGGCTTCTTTAGAGAGGAAAACACATAGGATATCTACTTACCAAGCAAAGGTACTTTATTTTGCAGCAACTCACAGTAGCTTGTGGTGAGGATTCCAATGGGATTACTCGGGACAAACCGTCCTTCTTTTACCAATCGTTCGCATGTCCGCATTAAAGTCCCTGAGAACTGAGACGGATCAACTCCATAGTCTCTCCATCCTCCTACACCATCTGCAACTCCTAAAAAAAAAAATTTACATTTGAAGGATGTTTTTACCAACTTCTCAGGAATTCCTGTCTCTTCTTGACAGTTAATTTTACTACATACTAGTACACATATTTACTCTGAAATTTAGAATAAAAAGTGCTCAAGTTTAATATGTTCTATACTAATACTCCTAAGCCATATTCTCTTAGAATTTGATCTTTCATATTGATGAATAAACATGTGAGCTACCACAGGGTGGCATTGCCTACCAGCCAATAGTTAAATTTTAGTAGATTATTGTCTTTGTATAGAATATTTGTGTTATTAATCTTTATTGTATTTTATAAAAATGAAAAATGATCCTTTTAAAAAAAAGTGCTGATGCTAGAGATGACAACTAAGCCAGAGCCGGCAATTATTGAGAATACTAAAAGCAGCAAACTTTTAACTTCAAGTATTAGTAACTGTAAAATAAAGAACAAAATTTAGAATACATCCCATTCCCCTTTCCTCTTCCCTCATAGACAACCACTATCCTGTACAAGGAGGGCTATGCTTTCCGATACAACAGCCACTACCACATGTGGCTACTGAGCCCTTGAAGTAAGGCTGATTCAAACTGAGATGTGCTCTAAGTAT
The DNA here is from genome assembly GCF_000325575.1 of Pteropus alecto. Lineage (NCBI taxonomy): Eukaryota > Metazoa > Chordata > Mammalia > Chiroptera > Pteropodidae > Pteropus > Pteropus alecto. The sequence continues at coordinate 5,738,329 of NW_006434829.1, forward strand.
AAAATACACACTGGATTTTGAAAAATTGGTATAAAAAAGGTAAAATATTAATTTTTATATATTTCTTACATGTTAAAATATTTTGGATATAATGTGCTCAATACATTAAAATTAATTTTACCTGTTTCTTATTTTTAATTAATGTGAATATTAGGAAGTTTAAAATAACATGTATGGCTCACATCATGTTTCTCTTGGACAGCACTAGTATAGAAATTTCCATGGGTCCACAGAGCTGTTGTTGAGTTCTAAGACTCCTTTATCAAGAGGAAACCAGTGTTCAAGAAAGTCAATAAGACAGCAAAGTCAACATCATACCGTCTCCTATTCAACCCCTTTACAAAACACCAAGCTAGTTGTTCAACATTAACATCAATTTCTGTCTACAAAGAGGAAAAAAAAATGTCAGATATGTACATTATTAAGGTTTTTAAAGACCACATATGTCTTTCTGGAAGGATCTATAAGAAATATTAATAGTAGCTGCTTTGGAAATAAGGAACTAAAAGCAACCAGTGAATAAATTGGAGAGTTTGGCTTTTTACTTCATACTGCTCTGTACTGTCTGAATTTTATTTTATAAGGAACGTGTATTGATTTTATAATAAAAGTATTAGTAATTTTATAATTTTTAAGGCTTTCTGAGCATGAAACATCCTTCCCACATACACATTTACATCTTTTGTACATTCAACTTTCACAGACATTTTAAACATTACTTGGTACAAAAATAGGAGAGTGCCTATAAGTGCATCCCTGAAAAACTGGCTTAATGTGAAACAGATACATGAAACTATTTTTCTGATGATGGCATTCAGAAATAAAACACATCCTGAAAATATAAGAGGAAAAGAACTGGAAGACAGTAAAGAGGGTGACAAAAAAATTATCACTATTGGGGCAGCAACTTTCTCCACATTCTGTGACCAACCAATAAGCAAAATTTCACTTTAGAGCGCAATTCCGTGTTAGCTGATTTTATAGGATATCTGGGATTTGTTTCAAAGTAACAGGCATGGGGGTTGGGGGGAGAAGTGACAGAAGAGTAGATGAAATACGATTGGCCATGAATGAATAATTGAAGTGGAAAGAGGTACACTTATCTCTCTACTTTGATATATATTTGAAATGTTCCATTATACAAAGTTTAAGTAATAATGATAATAATAAAAAAGAAAAAAGATCTTTGTCTGCTGTGGAGAAAGGATGAGTCCGGAGTCTGTCTCAGCTCAGCCGTGAAGGTGGCAGTGCAGTCAGAGTGCAGGGATTTGGGCTCCAGTGACACAAAAGGCCTTACAGGTGAACTGGATGGGAGCAGGAGGCAGTTGTGGAGGGAGAAAGAGAAGTACTGAGGATGACTGAGGTCTGTCCTCTCAGGAAGAAGTATCGTTTTTTCCCTGTGTTTTTCAAGCAGTCATGAGGATATCTGGAAATTCTTAAAAGAATTTAAGATAATTTACTTAATAGGAACTTCTTTTGAGGAATTCTTATTTTACTGGAGGTAAGATTTTACCATGATTTAAAATGCAATGACTTGTGTTAAAACACAGAATGCAATTACAATCCTTGCAACTCGATCTGATGAATCATTCATTCTTTTCAAATTACTGCCTGCTCGAGGAAATAATTTCTTCTTAACCAGTCTCTGATCAAAACAAACTGGTTTCATCTACAAATGCCCTTTACAAGAAAACCACTAAAATCTGAGATAATGTTGAGAGCTGATCCTGGCACTCACTAAATAATCTGTCAGCAGGTTAGAGTCTGACCTGACATAGCCCTTCAACATTAATCAGATTTCTCCCAGAATAGAGTGCAACCTTCAGGCACCTGTTTGCTTTTATATGGGAAAAAGACCTCAGACGAAACTCCACTGGCTCAATTTCTTTAGGGGAAAAAGAGATTTAAAAAGCATATAAAAACTTTTCAATAAAGCTGTGAAAAAAAGCCTTAGTTACTTACAAAGAACAAGTTATATAATATGAAGAGTTGTATTTGGGATTAGAATCAGGCTAAAACCAGAATAATCTACCAAACGTACATTTGAAACCTAGTTTAATTCATATCAGGCAGTTATTTCTTCAAGTAAATGAATACTTCCTCTCTTGCACAGGCAAAAGCTTCAATCTACAAAAATAGAGAACACCTTTTAAATAGTGGAATTAATCCAGATATAAGAGGAAATAGAGGGATATTTCATTTAGAGGTAAAGAAAAAAAACTGTTAAAGGAGAGATTACTTAAGATACCAAAGATATCAAGCGGCAAACGTTAAGAATATCCCTACGAGCAAATGGAGGCCAAAGAGAACAGCAGGTAACAGAGGGCTGAGGAAGATAAGTCCTGCCTCTGAAAAGTTCACCTTCTAGTGGGCAGCTAGACTACTCACTCACATAGGAACTAGACAAATGGCTCCCATAAATACTGCTGAGAAGGGTCAAAAGCACGTGGTTAATGCTTTGGGGGCACTTTGAGAATGGGGCAAGCCTTCACTAAGGAAGTGGTATTCAGATTAGGTCCTAGAAGGTAAATTAGATTTCGAGAGACAGGAGAGAGTAATGAAAGGAAAAGAATAGCAGACACATTAGTGTAGCTGGAGCTTGGGTGAGTGGAGAGAAGTTGAAGTAGGCAGGCAGGAACTGCAGTTCTGGAAGGCCCAGAATTACTGACCGAGAACCTTAAGCTTTATGCTACAGACCTGCGCTGTTCAACATGGAAGCCACTAGCCATATGCGACTATTGAATTCGAACTGTGGTTAGTTTGGACTGAGATGGGCTGCTAAATGTAAAATACACTCTGGATTCCAAAAATATAGTACCAAAAAAAAGGTAAAATATCTTAGTAATAATTTTATACTGAACATGTTTAAATAGTTTAGATATATTGGGTTAAGTATACTAATTGAAACTTATGGCATGTTTAATTTTACTTTTTTAAGTGTAGCTACTAGAAAATTTAAGATTAAATATGTAGTTTACAGTACGTTTCTACTGGGCAGCACTGCTATGGACAATAAAAAAAAAGTCAACAAGGTTTCTGGATAGAAGTGATATAATTCAATCTAAATTTTAGAAAAATAATCCTGACAGCAGTGAGTGGAGAGAAAGAGTTGGGAGGTTAAGCAGTCAGGAGTCAGCTGCAAGATTTTAGGTTAGAGGTATTAAGAAAGGTAAACAGACAATCACTGGAAATACAAAGGAATAAATACAGATAGACACCTGGGCTCTATTATCAATAGGTTTTATATCAATAGGCTTCTAAATTTCAGGAGTGAGTATTGATTAGATGACTCCCCAGTTGAGAAGAGGGTGAAAATGCCTTCTGTCTCCAGTATGCTGAGTTTCAGGTGGCAGCAGGGCTTTTTTGAGAAAATGTTCTGTATGAAGTCAGGAATTATCAGTCTGCAGTTGGAAAGGCAATAAGAGCCAGATTTTGACAAAGATCAAAATTGGATGAGATGTTCAGGGAGATTAGAGAGAGTAATAAGTTCAAGGAGTTAAGGAGAGATCTTATCTTAGGAATGAGTATTCCTGGCCAAATAGCACCTTTGTGAACCGCTACTAACTCTAGGAATCAAATTATAATCATGGATATGATAACTGATTAAGTTTAAGGAAAAGACAAGTAATCCAGTTTGTCAGAATATTTCTTTAGAGGTGAAGAGGAGGTGCAGCTCACAGGGTGGCCTGAGTTAATAACTGGAAAGGCTTTGAATGCCAAGATAGAGTTAGCACTGAATATAGAAGCTAGTTCCTTTAATTCATTGTAATCATCTTATGTCTCCATTAATAACAGTCTGTCAGCACAATGTCTAGCTTAAGTGTTTCCTTTGACCCAAAATCCAATTAAAACCATTATTAGGTTAAGATAATGGTTACATATCTGAAATAGCTGAGCAAAAGGCTGAGAGGAGACAATAGGGCAAAGAATATTCCTTTAGTTGTACCATTTATGTGAAAATGTCAGTTTTATAAAGTAGGAAATAATCAACTAGAAAATACTTGATTTTTATATACTATTTTAAGTTTTCCAGACTGTTTTTCTAAAGCGAAGTTAAGAGAGAACTCCAGTGTGTCTCCCATCATTTAAATATATCTTTTTATGTGAAGAACATTTTTAAATGGTTTTTAAATTATTTTTTAAAATTATAGATGACAAGAAAATTCTTAAACTGCCAACTTTCATTTTTCTAATTATTTTTTTCTTTGCCATAGTTATAACTATATAAAAACAAAATTTTGCTGTACTTTAAAAAAAAAATCACTTAGTTTTTATTAAACTCTGAATTTTACTTAATAGCTTCATTCTAAGCCAGAAGTTCAAGGAAAAAGGTTTGGTAAGTAAGCTGAAATTACAGAAGCTTAAAAATCCTACCTTTCCAACTGTACATGGCCACCTGTGTAGTTGCAAAGGCTCTCCTTAAAAAACACTTTGAATTAAGCCAACATCAGCCTGATGTTGTCCAGCACTGTCCCCCATTATCAGCGATCAGTATGAGGTTGCCATTCTTAAATCTTTCCTACTACAGTGATCTTCAGATTCACATGCAGTTAGTTACAAAGCAAACATTTTGCAGAAGAAAGTGATGACCAAAGAATACTCAAATTCAATTTTAATATAAGCATCAGTGAATAAAAATTTGACAATTTTATTTTATCCAAAAATAGGCTCTGGCAGAATTTCAAATATTAAGTAGTACCCAAAGGTGACAGCTTTATTCCTTGCATCTTTGCTGACCTCGAGGCATTTTACATGGAGCCTCACCCTCTCACATCAAGCCTCACCCTCTCACAGAGCAAGAGGGTTCTACAGGGATTGTTTTTCCATCAGTGTGAATCATCTTCTCTCTACTAAGATAGGTACTTGATAGTGAACTGAAATTCCAGAGGGGAAACTGAATAAGAATCTGGCTGGATCACAAGAGCTGAATAATAAAAGTAGCAGGAGACCCTCTGTACTCAGAGGGATAGGATATCTGTTTTTACACTTTCTGCAGTGAATGTTCATCTAATGAGGCAGCTGGTTAGGCAGTATTTATTGCAGTGCTATAGCTGGCTTCTTTTCAGATACCAAGGCTCTTCTTCAAATACTATAATCTAGTATTCTCAAAGCCAAACTTATTTGTCTAGAGAAATCACAACGTGAATTTTCTCTATAACTAGAGAAAAATAAGATCAGAGTATAAATTCAATTTCTATCAAATGGAACAGATCACACTTGTATCGACATTTCTGAAGCTTCAACTATTTGGGCATTAAAAACACTCCCCTGTGATTCAGGACTGTGAAATGTATCTTCGAATAATTATTCCAAAAGGAACAAAATGCAGGATTACTCAAAAAATATATTCAACAGTTGAGTTATTCAGAAAAGTACAATTTGCTTTGACTAACAGTCCTTTTGGTTTTCTAGAGGTGAAATTATATAAATTATGATGTTGTTACTGCCGTAACGAGCAAGTGATATATTCCCTTTGCAAGGAGTTTCCCCAAAGCAACCACTCTGCGTTAATCACAATAAAACCCACATCTTCTTCTCTAGAGACCAAGTCTACGCCAAGAACTCAAGATCTCTAGGTGGAACAGCTAATGCAAAAGCTGAAGCAATGAAGCTGAAAGAATGGAAAGGAAAAAGGATTCAATCTGACAAAATGTGTGAAAATGCAACCTATACGCAAAAGCCAAACTCTGCTAAAGAAATGGACTGTCCAGGACAGTTAACAAAAATAAAAAATGGACTCAAAGCAGGAATAAACAATCCATTTTATGTTTTAGAATGCCAAACAAAATAACTATTCTTTTCTAGCTTAGTAAACATGAAGTTATTTAATAATTAATCAAGTTAAAATGCATATGCATACATATACACACTCATATCTATCATCCAGAATACTTCATTAATTAGAGATGGTAATTTTCAGACTATTTTGGGCAGTTGCTTTGTCTTAAAAAGCAGTGAAAAATGCTGAAAAGAGGATTAGGAAATGACAGTGTGAAGGCAAAAAAATTCAAAGTCAATCTTTTAAAAATAAAAATGTTCTTCCTTAGTTTAGCTCTTCTGTTTAAATACCAAATACTTAACATGGAATGATGTGTTTTGGCTCAACTGTGGCTTGGGGATCTTGGGGATCTTATAGACTTGGGTATGAATCACTGCCTTTCCTGCCACACAAACTGCAGAAGGTGAAGTTACACAAAAAGGTCACTCCTTTCTGAGCTGCAACAGTATCTTCTTCAAATGCTAAATGCTGTTAGCAATGCCTTTAGGAGAGGAGGAGGCAACAGACAAATCATGGGGGCTGGGGGGGTGGTGATGCTTATGGTTAGCTATGAAGGTAGAAGCAGGGCCCTTAGTGTGTTACAGAATTAAAGACTTCTATAAAGCTGAGGCTTCTATTAGTTTCTAGATATTATAGGAAATGTTACATAACACCTAATAATTTAACATTTAAATAAGAAAGTAACAGCAATTAAAGTCCAGCTATCTGCTATCTGATGTGTACCTATTTCACATTATTTCACATACTGGCTCTTTAGACTAAGAGAAATTTTCTCTTTGTTTACAAGATTAGATCTAGAATTCTGGTCTTAAAGGTTAACTTAGTATTTATGACAATTAAGCTGTATGTCTTTGACCTAACCCCAAAGACAATACCATTTACCCTCTGTTTTCTTAACCCTTCTATAAAAATAAGAGCTGGCCTTTACTAAAATACCACCCTCTGGGAAAGGTTAAGAGTCACATGTAGCCCTAGCTCACTTTTTTTTTTTTTAATGAGGACATAATTCCTTTGAATAAGCCTGCCAAGTGGAGAACTGTCCCTTAATTTCTCAACACTAATTATATTTTCCCCAACCTATTGTTTAATTAAGTAATGATCTTTGAATGGTAAGAGAAATAATTTTTTCTTTTTATTTTCCACACTTTCGCATTTTTCAGTAATAAGTACATATCACCTTTATGGGAGGTTTGACAAAAACTCTTTATACAAATCCAATTAGAACTACATTTTATACTTACATTAGATATTAAAGCTATTCAATACATTTTACTGAACATTTTCTATGTGCAAGACATTGTGGTGAAAGGCAGCTAAAGAGATTTACATGTAAATCTTTTAAAAGATTTCCTGCCCACAGAAACTTAAAATCAAGTGGTAGTGATTGTGGTAAGGGAGGGAGGTTTAGAGAGGTTCAAAGATAAATGGCTATAATAAAATAAATATACACCAATAAAAACGAAAGCAAGATAGATCAGATTACATCTAGCTCAAAGAATCAGAAAAGTATTCGTGGAAAAGATAAGTGTCTGATAGGAGCCCTTAAGGATAAAAACATGAGTTGTGGGGGAGGAGGTTCAAGAGACAGGCATTTTGGATAGTTCCCTACAATTCTGACTAATATGGATAAAGTGAAAAGTGAGGTTAGAGCTCTAAGAGCAGAGAAATCTAACCTCCAGGTAAATGCCTTTTACACCCCTGCCAGGAACTCCTCACCAGCAATCAGCCCAAACAATGCGCCTGGCAGAAGTTAAGGCTTTTCAGAGGTCCCCAGAAGGAAAGTGCTGGCCTGAGGCCACTAAAGTCCTTGTGGCCCACTGACTAGTTCAACGAGGCTAGATGAGGCCTTCATTTGCTTTAATTAAGGGGCTTTGCTTCACTATTAGCCTAAGAATAGCTAATAACTAAGTAGAATTCATTCAGCAAAGATCGCCTCAGTAAAACAGTTTTAAATGGTCATTTCTGACATGAAAGACAATGTATACACACTGAGCAAGGGCCAACAGGCTTCGGAGTCAGATCTGGGTTCAAATTCTAGCTCCAGGATTAGGTGTCCTTGGGTAGCTCTCTAAGCATTAGTCTTTTCCACCCATAAATGGGAATAATATCATGGACATCACAGGCTGGTGTGAGGAACAAGAATAACGTATTAACAGTGCCTGCCACAGTGCTCAGCTTGCAGCCAATATGTAATAAAGTTATTCCTCTCTTTAAGAAAGACCAAATAATAGCATATATACCAGCCTAGCGTGCAGCAATCAGAGAAAAGTCTTGATCAGTATTTGTAGGCTGCAAGCTCTGCAAACACTGGTCTGTGGACACAACCAAAAGACAATTCCCACAGATAATGTATAAAAGATGAGTGGGCCATTCATCTTTTCTACTCACACATCTACCACCATTCAATATTCTATTAAACATTTAATAGTAACATTTTCAAGCACTAAGGAACATATATTTGTCTCCAAAAAATACACAAAGAAAAAACTTTAAGAAATGAATTAGTTTCCTTCTTCCAGAAGTGACTCTGAAGTAAACTTATTTAACAAGTATCTCTTAAGTGCCTGCTGCCTACTGTGTGCCACAGTTCTGACTTAGGAATTGGTCATGTCAAAGAGGAAATCTTATAACAACTAGTAATACATAAACGGGCCTAACCATTTCCTTAGGTCACTACAATAATCGCAGCACCTCTGTCATGACTTTCCTATCTTTCTTCCTCTCTATATTGTGGACCTCCCCGCTCCCCCTGCCCTTCAGAGCTGAGTCTCTTTCACACTGCTAATCATCATTTCATCCCCAGGCGCTGGCCTGGTTCCTGGCACCTGGCAAAACATTTCTCAATTTCTGTTGCACACTGAGATTACCTGTGGAACTCAAGCCCTACCTCCTGAGTCACCATGCCCAGAGTGAGCCTGGGCCTTCTCGCAAAGTACAAAAAACAAACCGCACAGGCAATTCTAATGAGTCCCACTGCCAGAGCAGTCAGGACTTAGTAAAGGCCAGCTGGATGCAAGCATTCCAAGGGCCAATGATTCTGCTTCTGAAATGCCTCTTGCACAGAGCAATTCCGTTTTCCCTTCCTAAATTTGACCCTTCTCTTGCATTTCCTAATCCGATTAATAGCAGTCCAACCCACCCACACTTGTAGGCTAGAAACCTTAAGGAAGCTTTCAGAAGCAAAAAATCAATTTCGATTCCACTTTCTCTTTCACCCTCCAGGTCCTGTTGATTCTATGTCTGCAATGTGTCTGAAGCCCAACTACCTTCCACTGCCCTAAAGACCTTTCTAACTTAGACTATTTCAGTAGCTTCCTAGCTGGTCTTTTGCCTTCTGTTCTCCCATTATACTCTCTATTATTTTTTTTTTTAGACAAGATTGCTATATCCATATTACTCTTCTAGTCAAATACCTTCCACGTATATAAACTTACTTGTATACGTAAAAACATTCTCTAGAAGGATACACAAGAAACTGATAACACTGGTTTCTCTTGGGAGAACTTTGCAGCTAGGAGACCAGGGTGAGAGGGAGACTTCACTGTGCACCCTTTGAATACCTTTTAAATTCTGTACCAATCTGAATGGGCTGCCTCTTCAAAACAACCAAGCCAACCCCAAAACAACAAAAGCAAAAACAACTATAGCTTCCTACCAAAAAAACAACCCTTTAACATGGCAATTGTGACCTTCAATCTAGTTTCGATCTAGTTTCTAACATCAATTCTCAGCTGACCTCCCATCCCACCCTACCAACCCAAACTACTCTCTAGCCATAAACACCTGTAGTTTGGGGAATCTTCTGCACCTCTGCTGATCCCTCAATCTGGAGAGCCTTACCATTCTTCTCACTTGCCTCAATTTACCCATCTCTTGAGGCTCCATGCTTCCACAACACCTAATGTATATCTATTCTTTTATGCTATTCCTATATGTGTCTTCCCCACCAACCTAAGAAACTTCTTTTGTTCATGGTCTTCTCCATAGCACCTGTCAGGGACTAACAGGAAACAACCACCAGTAAACAATGAATTCAGTCGACTGTACTGAAAAGTTAGAATACCAACACTCTGGTGTACTGGTAAACTATCATCTGAGAACTCCAAAAAGAGAATGACCCATCATTTCATCCTAGAGTTGCACAAAGTACTGTGCCTTGGGTTGAAGCTGGCTGGCTACAGGATGCTCCTCTTCACAGGCCATTAAAAGGCTTGATGAACATATTCACAACTACAGGGGATGATCTGGTGAGGGCCAGAAGGGAGGAGGGTTGGAGGGCTGGGAGAACAGGGTGAAGATTTAAAGAAGTACAAATTAGTAGTTGATAGATGGTCATGGGGATGGGGAATATGGCACAGGGAATGCAGTTGGCATTAATGTAATGGCTAGGTGTAGAGCCAGAGGAGAGAAAGAGCAATCAGGGGGATCATTTTATAAACTATATAAATGTCTGACCAACATACTGTATACTTGAAACTAAAAATAAAATTAAGGAAAAAAAAAAAGGCTTGATGGAAAGAGCCTTGAAAAGCAATCTGGGGATGACACCACTCCCAGATTTCTTTGCCACTAACTGCTGTAGGACACTGGCCAAATCACTTCTCTAAGCTTTAGTTTTCTTATCTGTGAAATAAGGGGCAGGAGGAGAAATTCTCTCCAGAGTTCTTTTTTCTAAGATTCTGTGATTCCAAGTCACACTGCCAGAAAAGAGAGCCTGTTTTAACCACCTGACTAAAATGTTGTAAGTTTTCCTCCTTTAAGCCTGTAACAAAACAACTATTTTTCTATTTCAAATTCTATTAAAAGTTATAGATTAGTATTAACTGACTTCAGTGAATTCAAATGATCTGTAATATATTCACAAAATACACTAACCTTGTTATCCAAAGACCACTGATTGTTCAGTAAAATCAAAGTTGCCACTGAAGAACCAAGAGAAGTGGATTTTTTCAAACAATGTGCATATAAGACATCCCTGGTTTAGACTTTCTCATTTCATAGAAACATGATGACCACATTACCAATTAGTGGTCAACCTAGAGGCCATCTACAGTTTTCTAGCTCTTACGCAAATAGCTCAAATCTATTTTCTTTCTTTGTTTTTTGTTTTTTTTTTTTTTTTTACAGTAGAAAAGAAAAGCTTTATTAGAAGGGAAAGTACACTCCTAGACGTAAAAGTGGGCCTGAGCAAGAGAAGCATGGCTCAAAAGACCTCAAATCTACTTTCTAATCTAAACACTGATGTGAAAACAGAAGCACTTTTTATTTGATTCATTCAGTATAGCTAACCTTTTCATCTACCTCAAATAACAGCAAAGATTAATTTCTGATAAGTCAAAAAAATTTGCTAGACAATAGCCTTGAAAGATCAGAATGATCGTCATAGTACAAAAAGAAAAAAATTTCCTTTTATTTCAAAATAGTCTTTTAATGAGTAAAAGAAAAATCAGTGCAGAAATGGTTTGGAATTGGCCTGAGTCAAAATAGTACTGGCTCTAACAAAAAGCACTCTTTGTAGTAAGTCACTTTTATAGTCTCTGGCAAAGTTTTTGCAGTCATTTTGTAGTCCTTGAGGTTCATACCAACAATTCAATCGATTCTAGAGCTATTCACCAGCTACAAACTTATTCCCCTCAAAAATGACTGTTTACAAATCTCGTGAATTTATAAATTATTAAATGTGACAGACTTAAGGTCAACAATAAACTTATCGATGAGACATACTGAACATTGCAACTACAAAAGTATAAATCAGCATAACCTTTCTGGAGGGACTTATGCTAATATTTACATCAGCGGCCTTGCAAATGTCCATAGCCTCTGACTCAGGAACTTGTCTTCAAGGAATTTATCCAAAGGAATATTTAGATGCAAAGATATTCACTCGTGTTACTTGTAACAGATAATTGGAAATAATCTAACTGAAAATAGAGGACTAAAGTATGGACTATAGATGCACTGATGTATGATGCAGTTAACCTTACTAGTATTTATATTATATAAAAATAACGTTACAGAGCAGAATACATATTAACCCAATTTTATTTAATAATGTGTATACATACAATTGTATATATGCAAAGGCTAGAGGAAACCACACTGACTAGAGTTATGAGTTACAAGTGTTTTATATAATGCTTTTCTGAACAGGTGTTACTTTCATATGCACAAAACGAAACCATTTATTTAAAAGCACCAGACCTGCAAGGAGGAAACTTAGGTTCAAGTCCCAGCCATGACACTAGCTGTACTGACCTTACTGATAAGTCAACTTTATAGATGAGGAAACAAGCACAGATGAAGTGAAGATCAGTTATTTCACAGTTAAAGGATCAACTAAGTTAAAACAAAACATGCAATAAAATTTAAAGTGCTATATAAAGCACTGGTAAGGCAAACTATATTTTGTGTCAGATACTGAATAAATCCTTAGGGGAAACAGAGTGAAGTACTTTCACTCTTTAAAGAAAAGCTTCCATCACCCCCCGCCCACCCAAAATCGTGTTTGGGATCTTATTCCAAAGAATTTAGCATCTTTTCTTTTCTAAAAATTTAAACTAAATTGGAAGAGCTGTGCCACATGCCAACTCAAGTTTAACTGAATAAGTGTGTGTTATCAGCCCAATGCTCTCGTGGTCAGCTTTTGCAAGAAGTCTTGATTTATGATGCAATTCTGTAAATTGTGTGAATTGTTTAATAATAGGAAACAAATGGTTTTAGATCTCAGAGAGATGGAAAACTATCAGATTTTAAAAATATTTAACAACTCTCAAACAAGATAGAACGCTAAATTTTCATTGCCAGCGACATAAAAGTCTCCAGGAAACCACTTCTTAAAATGAGCCAAAAGTTAAGACTAACTTTGAAAGGCAAACTGACAAGGCACATGGTTTTTCAAATGGCTAAAACTTCTGGTTTGAAAAGTCGAAAATTTCTTTCAAAAGAAAATACTCTTACCTTACTCTTCCAAAGCATTTTCCTGAAAATTCTGAACCTAAGGCCCCAAGTGAGGCCTCTCTAAAAAGCATGAGGACCTACACAAAATGAATTTGAGGTTTAGCTTGAATCTGACATAAGCGTTTATTCAAAGGACATGGTTGTAGGTCAAATACTTTGACCAAGCTTAGTGCTTTTTGAGTCACACTGGATACAAAACTCCATGTGGATACTGTTGCAACCATTCAGGTTATGTATTGCCCAATTTCAAAAAGCAGTGCTAAAGTTCAGGGAAGAGGCCTCCTTCCATCCAGGTCCCCTCACCCCCACCTAAAAGCCCCACCACAACCAGCTAACATTTGTTTTCTACCCTCTGCCATAATTTATAACATTTTACAAAAATGTATTTTCTAAAAGGTATAAAAAGTCATGCTTTTAAAATTCATTTTCTTGCTCTACAAAAATGATTCACTTAGAATCCTTGAAGAATATTAACAAATTGAGAAACTGGAATTTAGGAAAATTTAAAACTGAACTCAAGAATCTCTTTTTTAAAGACTGTGAACAAAAGAAAAAGTAGCTCTGACAGTATAAGGAAATTACTTTTAAAATAATGTGTCTTATAAGAACCTATGAAAAATGCAATTTATCTATATAGAAAAATGAGAAACATATCAGGGAGCAGGTGTTTAAAAACAAACAAACAAAATTCCTTTATCCATCCACTAGCCAATAACCTTTTTTTGGTCAGTGGCTTCTTAAATCTGCTGTTTCTATGAATCCTAGAAGGCCCTTTTACTAAACCCTTACACCTCCTTTAATATTCCACAATTTTCTCTTGAAAGCACACAGAAGACTGAGATCAGGTGTTTTTAAAGTACTGATCCTAGAAATTATAGGACTGTTGTCATTTAAAAAATATTTTCCCTTGGAAAAGCAATTAGAACTATGTAGAAATATATTTTAAAACAACTATATTCCTAAGTTAGAGTTACAGTATGACCTAACAATTCCATTTGTAGGTCTATACCCAAGATAATGGAAAACTATGTTCACACGAAAGCCTGTGCATGAATGTGTCACAGCAGCACTATTCACAACAGCCACAAAGTGGTAACAATCCAATGTCCACTAGTAGATGAATGGATAAACAAAATGTGGTATATCCATACAATGGAATATTATTCAGCCATAAAAAGGAATGAAGTACTGATATTACAATGTGAGTAAACATTGAAAATATTATGTTAAGTGAAAAAACCCAGACACAAAACTGCATATTATATGATTCCATTTACATGAACTGTCCAAAATAGGCAAATCTACAGAGTAAGAATCTACTTTCTGTTGCCAGGGGTTGAGGGAGGGGAGATTGGGGAGTGAGTACTAATGGGTGATGGTGGGGGCATTTTAGGGGGGTGGTGATAAATATGTTCTGGAACTAGTTGCATAATTTTGTGAATATATCAAACACTACATTTTTATTTTAAATTTTTTATCTTAAAAAGTGAATGATATGGCACTTATACAACTAAATTTTAAAAAATTCAATCAGGGTCATGTCTGCTGTAAATAGGTAGATCATGCTAAATTATGACTTTCAAAAATTATGATTATATAATAGTAAGACTGGTTTCTTGACACAGCTTGAAATCTAGCTGAGGGAAATTCCAAAGAGGACTTCTTGAAAGGCTGAAATTAGTGGCCATATACACTCTCCCAAGGTGACTACTTTGTTAAAAGGACAACTCACTTTCAGATATAGGGGTTGTACCAAATACATTAAAATTATCATGACTATTGGAAAACATCAAATTCTACCTCATTTCTTCACTTCCTAAATAAAATTTTAATCTTTACATTGTTCATTAATCCTATGCCTTAAAACAGATACTTTTGTCTGTGGCCATAAATGCATCCGATCTCATCTGATCTCGGGAGCTAAGCAGGGTCAGGCCTGATTAGTACTTGGATGGGAGACCACTGAGGAATACCGGGTGCTGTAGGAGTTTAAAAAAAAAAAAAAAAAAAAAAAAGACAACTACTTTTAAGACTGGCATTACTCACAAAAACACCTGACCACAATCCTGACCACAATCAAAATCAGATCCAAGGGCTATAATATGAAATTGTTTTCACTTCTTTTTAAGGTTTTGAATTAAATTAAGCTTAAATAAACACCCCACAGTTTTATAAGAATTACTTAACTCAGTATTCAGAGGTTACATGGCATAGATGCTGCTGCCATTCTTTAAAGAAGTGATTTCAGTGAATTGTGGTTTAGTATGCAGGAGATTTTGTTGCATTTTAATTATGAGTCATGGAGTGAATAAAGAAGTTACATACACACACACACACACACACACACACACACACACACATGCACACCCCCTTAAGCAGAAAAAGCATTAGAAGGACAAACAGTACCGAAGGCAAACTAGTTTTGAATGTACCTATCTTGTCAAGAAAACCAGTGTTGTAACAGATAGAAGACTGGAATGGGGGATTCTTGGTGCTAGTCCTAGTTCTGCCATTAACTACTGGAGTAACCTTTGCAAAGTCATTTGACCTTCCGTAGGCCTCCATTTTCTCAGCAATAAAATGAAAGAACTTGATTCCAAGGTTACTAAGTCTTACAACTCTCAACAGGCTTTGTTTCTATTGTTAAGTAGCTCAGGGCTGTGGGAGGCCCAGCAATTACACAGTACGCAGCTCTCATATTTTTATGTACTTAGGCATCCATACAGAGTAATAAGGACAACTACTAGCCACAGGGAAGAAGGAAAAATAAAAGTGCACATAGCCTTACTGGTACTGGTTTACTCCGGTTGGACCTAATAAAGAAAAAGCACCTTGGCCAGTGTTCTAGAAGATAGGAGTGGTTCTTATGTCCTACCACACCCAACATAGTTGGTTTTTCCTAAAAGAAATCCAGTGGGGACTCTACAAAAATGTTGTAAAGCACCAAGTACGTTTAGTCACTGCATGACTAATAGGACAGATCAATTATAAATTAAAGAAATAAAAGTTTTCTCCTTCTAATACAAAAATAAACAGCTTTCATTCTACAGTCAAGAAGTCCTAGATGACCACAGTGAGTTCCACAGATACTTAGCAATAAACAGTCAATCCAAAGAAAATGAGTTATCTCTAGAACGAAAAGGTTCAAAGCACTGAGGTTCAATATAACACTGAACATAGCTTTTTAATAAAATTCAATTTACAACTCCAGCTTCCAGCGTAAAAAGCAATAGTAAAGAGACACCGAGACTCATTACCTCTTTCACAGCAAGACATAATCAGACCCGTGATGGGCTGGTGTCAATAAAATAGAAATCACTGGTATACGTACTGGTCTGTGGAAGCCAAAGATATGAAGCAAACTCAGTTGTTTCAGGTGGCTCCCAAGATGGCTTTCCGGAAGAGTGCCTCCAAAGCAGGAAAGTCCAACAGAACCTGTCTCCCCTTGATTTGCATATCACTCACACACATACACATACACACACACACACACACACACACACACACACACACACACACACACACACACTCTCTCTCTTTCTTAAAATGGCTCTTTGTCGAATATGGCCAAAGGCCACCCCTAGGTCACATAAGCAACCATCTGTCTTGTTATGCCTGGCAGCATTCCTTTCAGGAGAAGTACAGAGCTGTGGTTCTTAACCTGGTACCCATGCGTGAACCTCTAGATAGTACATGGATGGACTTCGTGGGATCATTGAAGTCCCTGAATAAGGAATGAGCCCGTGGGCAGTCAAAACTTCTCAAAGGCTATGAACCAGGAAAGTTAAGAACCATTGGTTTAGAGCCAGATACAAAACAGAGGAAATCTATTGGAGGTGCCCATATGAATAAGAGAGGAAGTAATGCCTGCTATTTGAGATGCAAAATAACAAAGGATGCCATCATTTCAAAACCAAAAAATATATATGTATACATGATCTGATGGTCAGAAGTCCTTGAGGGTCAGAGATCCACTCCTTTCATCCTCTAGTCTAGATGAGGAAAATGAGCTGAGAGGCTCTAGCCCAAAACCACAGATCTAGTAAATGACAGCTGAGCACCAAAGTAGGCCAGGTTTCTGCCAGGATGGTATGTTTATACTTTTTTTCATAAGAGGTTTGACAAAAATTTCACAAATCTTTCACAAAAGCCAGCACATAGTAGACTTATCAGAGGAAACCTTAGTGGGTTATTATCCCCTACCTTGTTGCACTCTCACTGCAATTTGAAAAAGCAGCACAGGTCACAAGCTCATTGAGTGAAGTGCTTCTAAATGTAACGGAAAAAGCACTTTAAAAAAGATACCGAGTAAGGGTCAAAGAGACCTCAGAATGGATATGCAGGATTTCAATCTGCAAGTGCCTCGACCTTACCTTCTAAGGAGCCTGTGTCTGTCTCTAATTTTAAAGTTAACATCATGAGTGTTGCCTAAACATTAAATGACTTTTTCAACCCAGGTAATAGGGTCATTTGTAAAGTAAAATGAGAACAATCTTTCCAGTTCCATGTTCACAAACACCACATGTAGCAAAAATAATAGGCAACTATTCTGAGATCGAATTAAAAAATTATTGTCATGAAAAGTTACAGGACCATCTGCTCCGATGCCAAACTTTGCTTCAGCACATGAAATTTAAAGTAATCAAAAACTCAATCTCACCTGAGAAGTGAAACCAAAGTGACATCTGAACCCAAGTTCAATGACAGCATGTCCTTCAATTTCAAAGTGCTTTATTTATTAAAGGAGATTTAAGGGCATACGATTCTATGGCATATATGTTATCTCCAAAGACGTACATTATGATAAAGTTTGTGAGTTATATTTAGCCCCTTCTGCAAGCTATCATACTAGTCTCCGACCCCGAAAGGTGTAACTGGAATAAGCCTTCGAAGGGCACCTGTGGCCTGAAAGGCTTTAAACAATTCTCCAGGCGGCTGTCTTGGCTGCAGTATAGAAGAGGGTTTGAGCATGCTATATTTTAGGTCAAGGAGACTCTCTTCCACCCCAAGTGACCTCAAAGGGGCAAGATCACTTTGGGATAATGCACTGCGAGTGTTTCTTCATCAAGCCAGCGGCCCCCACTGCAACTCAAGAAAAGGACTCTGGTCACAATTGAGGCGGCGAAAGAACGCGGCTGTTCTGTTTGGGGCTCACGACTGTCTGCCTGCTTGGGATCCCGCAGCCCGTGGCCGGGCTGTGGCGTCAGGATCGCGGGAAGAGGCAGGGATCCCCAGGACACGCAGAGCAAGCGGGAAGGGAGGGAGCAAGAGCGAGGTTAGGAGCCTGCAGGTGTCGCCGGAGGGGGAGGGGACGAGGTCGTCCGGAGCTGGCACAGAGTGCAGCTCTGAACTCGATCAAACTGGTCACATTTTCAGGCTGTATGACCTTGAGCACGTGGCTCGAGAGCTCTACGCCTCAGTTTCCTCATCTCTAAAATGGGGGTTGGTCAAGCCGAAAACGCACCTCGGAGCGCTTGGCACGGCGCCGGGCACTGAGTAAGCGCTCCCTACTTGTGAGCTACTACGGGCTCTCTGGCTCCTCTCACTGCCGAGAGGAAAGGGGGAAGCCCGGAGCAGGGGAGTCCCCAGGAGGCGGGGCTGGGGTGGGGAAATCCGGGCCAGGGGCTCACCGAGTACGTCCGCTGTACGATGCCGGGCCACAAAGCACGCGTCGTCCCCGTAGCACGCACCCTTCTTGAGGAGGCCCTTACGGAAGTCCTTGCCGAAGCCGCAGCCGGCCGTCACCAGCCCGTAGTCGCCGCCGCCGCCGCCGCCACCGGCCCTGGGGTCGGTCTGCGAGAGGCCGCCGAGCACGGCGCGGGCCACCAGCCGCCCGTACGAGAGGACCGAGAACATCGCCGACGCCGCCCCCCCGAGGAGGCGGGGGGCCCGGGGAGCAGGAGGACGCGGAGGGACG
>NW_006434829.1:5757064-5763034 GCF_000325575.1 Pteropus alecto
CTGCCGCGCGCACGGGAGCCAGAGCGAGGTCAAAGCCGGCGGCTCCTCCGCCTCAGTCCGACGGGGGTCCCGGCTGCAGCCACCGCTGCCGCCGCCATCTTCCGCTCCACTAGCGTGTTCCGGGCCGCGCCGGCAGCACCGCCCACTCCACGGCCACGCCTCTGGCCCCGCCCATTATTCGCGGCTCTTGGTGAAGCACCGCCCCCTCGGGCTCGGTGCCCAATGCAGTCACCGAAGTCGAGCGTGCGCAGAGGGCGTGAACGCAATGTCTCCTGGGAGTTGTAGTCGCTTTTTAGTTCCCTGCCTAGCATCCAGGACTTCGGGGTAATCTCCAGACGCGCGATCTAAGTTACTGAGTTAAGGTTAGCTGTTTGAAAGTTTTCTCCCCTGATTTAACCACATCTTTTAAAGGCTGTTGTTTTAAATAACAGTATCTGCCATTCCTTTAAAGTAAAACCTGAAAGCAACTAGCATCAGGTCATGTATTATTATATGTACAATATATATTAAGAAACTGAAGTACCCAGCTCTGTGACACCTCCGGAATTTATATACTGGAAGGGTTTAGGGATGGCATTCTGGAAAGAAGAGCCGTTTTGTACAGTATTTAGGAAAAGTCGAGAAAATGTTTCTATTAAACTAGGGAGTTTGAGGTGGGGTAATGATGGAGATACAGGCATCAATCACTGCAGATGCCATAGAGAGGTGTTTCAGTCTTTGTAGATGGTTCTGCCAAATTGAGAATAAAAAATTCCAGGCCCAAAGTTTGTTTGCACCAAACCTTAATTTTCTTACGGATCTACCTGCTAAGCAGGTCTCCCAACCTCTGGCTTGGGTGCCCAAAGAGATCATGCAGTAGTACCAAAGACTTGCAAAGATGACGCCTTTTCCTCTGTCCTTCTTGTCAAAAGGGCAGCCCTTGGCAAGAAAGATGGCTCTCTATTTTTTTAAGGCCCTCGGCCCACCCCCTAACAAAGTCATCACAGTAGCCTTCTCCAGATTTTGACTATTATTATAACCAACTTTCTTCTGAAATTATTTAGATTAATAACTAAATTTAATAGGGAGTTTGTAATCTAATGGGAAGATTAACTCACCAAATGTGTGTGATATGTTTGTGCGTATGAATGTACATTCAAATTACATAGACAAGCCCAATCCCATCTGATCTTAGAAGCTAAGCAGGGTCAGGCCTGGTTAGTACTTGGATGGGAGACCACCTAGGAAAACCGGGTGCTGTAGGCGTAAAAAAAAAAAAAAAAAAAATTACATACCATGTCTGGTGGTACTGTGCATAATTTAGCCTTTGCATACCTCTTCACTCCATTTGGTGCCATGTCCCCTTAACTAACTGAGCTCTAGCCATGCTCACAGCTGCTTCAGGGCCTTTGCTCTTGTTCTTCCTTCTACCCACTAGAATATAATTCCATTATCTGCGGGTCCTGAGCTCTTTGCTCCAGAACATACAGGCACACAGTAAATACACAGTAAATGAATGGAAGAATGCATGAATATTTCAGTAGCTCCTAAGTGCCCCAAGGGCAAAGATCATTTGTCATCGTGTTATTAGAATCTAATGCAATGCCTGGCATGCAGTAGGAGAGTTTGTTAATATTTGTTGAATAAAAAAAGGAAAAATTGAATTAGAACTATAAATGATATAAAAATGTTGAATAAAGGAAGGATTGAATAAATAGGGTTCACGAATAAGAGAAAATTGAGATTTGAGGCAAGTGATCCAATTTGGAATAATTTTTAGTTTTATTGAAACATACATCACCCAGAAGCATCGGTCTTTTTCCAGTTCACTTTTAACAGAACTGTAATTACTTTGGGGATTCCCATCTCATTCTTTAAATGATTCTTTTTTATACTTTTCTTAATACATCTAAAGTCCTGCCAACCATCCACTCAAAGCACATTATCCTGTTATCCTAATTACTGTCATCATTAAATACTTTTGCGGTTCACAGTGTGCCAAGTACTCTATATGTTTCTGTCCTTAAGGGTTTTCATCAAAATTGGACTGAATAAATCACTTCACATAATGAGTGGCATTTCATCAAATATGTAGACCAGGAAAAGTTCATTTACTGGATAAAAGGTGTAGCGATCCCAAGCATGCAATCACACCTTGCTATTTTTTTATGGCCCACAAGGAGAGCACCCAGAAAAAGGGGGTGGAGCCTCACAGATTCTCTGCTTGGCATTTATGTATAAGCCAGCTGTGCTAAAGGTTGTTCTTTCAAGCACACACACCACTACCAAATCCCAACCAGGCTGTCAGGTAATTCTACCCCAAGGACAAACTTTTAAAATAGCATGTCAACCCCTATTTCTTGCCTCATCAAACTCCTTCAGAATGTCCCTGCCTTTCATTTTCAGGGCGTATATTATTAATTTCTGTGTCACTCACAAGAAGCGGTAGGATGAGATGAGCAGGAACATAAGATGTAACTCTGAAGCTGGTAACCTCTGCTCTGATAGGGCTGCTGTTTTCAGAGTTAAATGATATGGGTGCCTTGAGTTTCCTGCAAATGAGTTTCCTGCAAATGAGTTTCCTGCAAATGAGATGCTCACCAAAGCACGATGAGAACAGAATCCTTTCTCAGAGCTACTTTGCACTTTTTGGAAAGGAGGAGACAGGGCCTCGGGTTTCCTTGAATCATTTATTCCAGAGCCAGTTCTGAAAAGTTTCACCATCGTGGGGAAACCAGGAAAGGGTACTTTGAAAAATACCTTCCCTGCCCTCTCCCAGGAGCACAATTCACTTTTGACATTTTGCTAGACTTAAAAAGCCCCACCAGTTTTCTTCTGTAACAGAGTTACATTCTTAGCACTTCAGGGATTCCTGGGAGGTCAGTTGTCACTCTCAGAGGCCAGCAAGTGGTGAAAATACCATCTGTGCTCACAGGGCACCTCTGTGGCATTAGTAAAGAGCTTTGCACTGGAGTTACCCCCAGCTCCTAAAAAAAGCAAAAAGCAAAAAAAATAGAGCATGAATTCCTTAGTGAGATTTTCTGCCATACTGGTATACTGATCTTAACTGAATTCTTTTTGCTAGCCTATTTAAAAGGAGCACTAATTTTTTTATGGCCAGATTTCTCAGCCTTGGTACTATTGACATTCTGGGCCAGATAATTCTTTGTTGTGGGGCTTGTCCTGTGCATTGGAAAGAACTTAGCATCCCTGGCCTCTACCCATTAGATGCCAGTACTATGTCTTGCCTCCCAGTTGGGACAACCAATAATGTCTCTAGATATTGCCAAATGAAGTTATTCCTAGGGGACAAAATTGCCCCTGTTTAGAACCACTGGGTTATACCAATGTCATGCAAGTGAACAAATATTTGGTGAGCACTTGTTATGTCTGAGGCTTTTAGCTAAGGATTAAAAAAACAGTTGAGGCCTTCATGGCCATCTTAGTGTAGTAAGGAGGGTTAAGTAAATATATAGAGAAAAGAAGCACCATAGGTTGAAAGAAAGGAGGAGTTGGGAAGGAAAAAGAGACATGTTGGGGCTGGAGAACACAAGGCACTTCATAAAGAGGCGACATGTATGAGAGGCCTGAATGGACAGACAGAGGTCTGAGAAAGGAGTATAGCCATTCCAGGAAGAAGAAATGGAAACTCAGCGAATGCAGAGTGTGATTGGAAAAGAACAAGTAGTCTAGTGCAGGTCAACCTTAGGGTTTGAATGAGGAATAATGAGAAATGGGGCTAGGAAAATAGTTTAGGAACTGTTAGGCCATAAAAAGGAATGAAGTTACTGATATGTGCTTCAACATAGATGAATCTTGAAAACATTATGCTAAATGAAAGAAACCAGTCCCAGAAGACCACATATTGTATGATATTACTTATGTGAAATGTCCAGAATAGGCAAACCCATAGAGACAGAAAGCATATTAATGGCTGCCAGAGGCTGGAGGCAAGGAGAATGGGAAGTGACTGCTAATGGGTGTGAGGTTTCTTTTTCCGGGAATGAAAATGTTCTGGAATTAGTGGTGATTTTTGCGCAACCTTATAAATATACTGAAAAACACTGAACTGTAAACTTTAGAAAGGAGAATGTTATGGTAGGCAAATTACCTCTCAATTAAAAAATAGTTTAGGACCTATTGCAGAGGACCTTATATGCTAAGCTGAGGATACTTAATGCTGGAGACACCAAGGTGGGGGGTCACCAAATACTTTTAATATGCCAGTAATAATAATTAAGTAATAAATAATATAAGTATAATAAAATAGAAAATAAAATAAAGTCATAATAAAAATAGAAATGAGAGTAAAAACAATAGTACCATAGATTGAGCACTTACCATGTACTTTAACAGTATCATCTGCTCTGACCACCTATTTAAACACACAACCACCCAACAGTCTCGTCTTGTGTTGTTCTTGACAACATATAGGACTTATTTTATTGTTTGGCTCCTCCCTGACTAAAATATAAGTTCCACTTACTTTATCTCAAGTGTCCAGGACAATACCTGGTAAATAACAGATGCTAAATAAATACCTAAGAAGTGAATGCTATTGAATAAAAGAACCTTAGAAATCACATAGTACAAGCAACTTAGTTTACAGCTGAGGAAAGGGGGCAAGTAAAATGTTCAATCCATGGGTGGAGCTGGGCTGAACTGGAGAGGTAACTCTTTGTGTCTGTCAAGCCCTTTCAAAGGAACTAGCCATAAGCTGTTCTTTCCATTGAACTTCTTTTGCTTTGGATAGTGTGTAATGGTCACGTTTTCCCTACCTAGAATCCATAACCCCCATTACACTGATTTCGATTTTCCTCAGAGGCATGAAAAAATCCAATACCGCTTGGTTCATGCGGATTGGGTACAATTGGACCAGAGGTGAACACGTGACCCCAGGCTGACCAATCAGAGCGCTGCATTCTCTTGGTCACAGTGATTGGTCCAGAGAAGGCACACAACCCAAGCTAGGCCAATAAAACTTCATTATGGGATTTTGCTGAAAATAAAGGAGAAATTCTTATTAGGGATTCTAAACTGGTAGAATGCAATCTTGGAGTAGCATCTGGACGTCTTTGCCACTACTTGGGAAGAACCAGGCTGAGAATGAAGGAACATAAAGCAGAAATTAGCTGAGCCTAGAGATGGTAAGAAAAAGGCGTGGTGACATCGATCAAAGCCTTGAATCCTGTTTTAGCTGAAGAAAGATCAGTCTCTGAACTCATATTAATTCCCTATTTTGCTTGAATTGCTTTGAAATTGGCTTGTAATACCGTGAATCCTGACAAACACATCATGTGATTTAGGTACCATGGCTACAATTATTGAATCAAAACTAAGTCCCCAAGCCAAAGGCAGCTGTTAGAAGGGAACTTATCTTCTGCTTATTTACATAGAAGAGAAGGAACTTCCACACCTTGGTAGAAAAATACTGAAGGAAATGTAAATCTCTTCTGACCTCTTTCTTTCATGCTTTCATGAGATAAGGAGTAATTTGATTGGTGGGTTTGGGAAAAGATGCTGAGCATGCTGCCCAGTCCCTTTCTCTTTTTTCTTTTTTGCTGTGGCCTGACCTTTGGATATTCATGTTTTCCACTATGGGGAGCCTGTCTCTGTGGAGGAGACTCGCAGTAACCTAACCTGTGACTGAGTGAATCAGTGTGATCTAGAGGGGGACCGAGTACATGATAAAGCCATGTTTTCCAATCAGCCTTATCAATAAAGCTGATACCTTTGAGCTCCAGCTGCCTGATTCATACATCTACTTCTCAGTGGATTTAGAATTTAGAAAGGTCGAAGAGGGTGTAATTAATTATCATCCCATCACCCCCCAATATGTTAATTTTCTCTTCTGGAAAACTTTGAGAGGCAGGAGGAGTGACGTTTGGGGGCTAAAATAACACATGGAGATCAAATTTCTGAGGCAGTCAGGGCTCTAGGCTTAAAGGTAATTGTCAGTCAAGTGGATTCTTGACCTGGGCAGTTTATGCC
>NW_006434829.1:5763046-5773623 GCF_000325575.1 Pteropus alecto
CAGCAGGACTTTAACTGGCAGAGGCCTGAGTATAAGGGCCTCTGGGGCAGGCCTTGACCTAACCCACGGGAGCACAGCTTTGACCTCAGCAGAGATTCAGTTATTGGAGAAAACATTTCTGTCCCAGGGAAGGCTTAAAAAGGGCAGAGCTTTAGCTTACAAACATTTAGGCTCTGGTGGGGAGAATGTGTTTTGCTTCTTGCAGTATGTCTTTCAGTAATGCTTTAGGCTGGACTTCAAACAGCGAAGGCAACTTAAAGCAAACACATTCAGTAGAGCTCTTGTTTGAGAGATTGTAGCTTTTTCACAGTGCGAACACAGGGTGTGGGTGGATGTCTCAGAGTTAGTAGCCCCAAATCTGTTCTTCTGTAGGTTGTTCTGAGCTTCATTCAGGGCCGTGAGCAGGACCCGTGGAGGGGCTGATCTCTCTCTCCTTTTGGCTTGTCACTTGCCGGTAAGGCTCAGCTCACTACTGAGATCCCAGGTGGGCTCCAATTCATTAATTACACAAGTTTTGATCATGGCTTGGGATTTGGGAAGCCTAGACTCTAAACTTACCCATAGAATGTGGATATATTTTGTTAATGAAAGCAAATGAAAAGAACAGGGTCCTTATTATGTAGGACATATATTTCCCTGTGGGCTGAAGTAGAGAGAGCTAATGAAAATCCAGAAGCTAAGAAGACAGTTAATGAAGCTATGCCTAGAAGACTTTGTCTCTGGGAAACAGGTTTGCTCAGGAAATCAGGGGTAAATAAGATTTTGTTTTGTTTTGTTTTGTTTTGTTTACATATGCTTCTGTCATGACCAGAACAGAAGCAGGGGAAGGGTGAAAGACAAGTAAAGGAAGACTGCCTTACTAAACTGGAGGAAGACAAGGATATTTAAAAGCTAGAACTGTGACTTTAGTAGACAGACCAGACAGATAGGAAAGGGTTTTGGAAGGCTCACCTAGGCAGATATTAACAGGGAGAAGAAACTCACACATATATGGAAACTTGAGAAGTTGAGGTAATATTATAAATTAATGAGTCAAATTATTTTTAAATGGTGTGAGGACATAGGTTATCCCTCTTGAAAAAAATTGGATTCCTAAATTACACCATATAGAAGAATAAATCTCAGAGGTTAAAAGCAAATCTTTATGACATTTAGAAGAAAATATAGAATATTGGGATAAGAAATGATAGCTTCAATAATATATAAAATGTACAAGTTAAGAGAAATATTGATCAGTTTGATTACATTAAAAGTTAAATGTTCCTCAAAATGGATCAAAGACTTATACATGAGAACTAAAACTATAAAACTCTTAGAAGAAAACATACGGGAAAGCTTCATGATATTAGATTTGACAATGATTTCTTGGATTAGACTGACTCCAAAACCACAGGCAACAAATAGAAAAACAGATAAATTGGACCACATCAAAATTTAAAATTTCAGAGAACATAACACAGTAAAAAGGCAACTCATGGAATGGGAGAAAATGTATATGCAAATGATATATTTCATAAGGGGTTAATATGCAAAATATATAAAGAACTCCTACAACTCAACAACAATAACAACAAAAAGATAAAAAATGGGCAAAGGACCCAAAAAGATATTTCTCCAAAGCTATACAAATAGCCAATAAGCACAGGAAAAGATGCTCGACATCACTAATCATTAGGGAAATGCAAATCAAAATCATGAAAAAAATACCACTTCACACCTTTTTCTGCGGTCACTATAAAATAATTTTTAGAAAATAACAACTATTACCAAGGATGTGGAGAAATTGGAATAGAGTGATTCCTCCAATAGTCTATTTTGGAAACATAAAGAATTATGCCTTACTTAGGCTGGAGAAAGGAGAATTTGGGGGGAAATTATATGAGCTTTTCTTTTTATTCCTTGTCAAAGGCACAAAAATTCTGTCCCCACCACAGGGGATTTCTTTCCTCTGAGTTTCACAGCACAATAGGATGCTGTTCCTAAGATGATTCTTTCTTTGCTACCCTCCAGGACAACGCAGGGCTCTTGGTTAACAGGTTTTACTGATGATTACTAGGGGACAACAAAAATACAACAAACAATGTCAAAAATTAAAATATGACACATTCGGGTAGGGAATGAACACATGGCAAAAAAATTTATTCAACTTGTTAAAGAGGAAACAGTAAGATGGTAAAGCTGGTTCAGACAGCTTTTTGAGGAAGCAGATATTTGAAGTAGATTACTTAGATATAAAACTGGTTAATCTTTGAAGAGTAATAAAAAGTAAGTTTCTTGGTTCTTTTTGGATAGAAATAATTTGAAACTCTACCAGACAAAAAACCTGAGCCTTTCAATCAATAGCAAATAGCTAGGCAAATATAGCCACATTCCTTGGTCTACACATATAGTCAGTGGACCAAATCTGGGCCTGCTGCTTGTGTAATAAAATTTTCTTGGAACATAGCCGCACCCATGTGTTTACATATTGTCTAAGGCTGCTTTTGCTCTACAGTGACAGAGTACTAAAATGACAGAGTCGAGTAGCTGACAGAGAGCATACATATAGTCTAAAAGCCTAAAATATTTACTATCTGGACCTTTAAAGAAAAAGTTTGCCAACTCCTGCTAGAGAATTATTCCTTGGGTGGGCTTGTGAAACGATGTCCTAGATGACATTGAAAAAACTCCACTACCCTCTCTTGGTCTTATTTCCAAATTTTGAGTAATTTTGTTTTTCAAAAGGAGACGTTTGGCTTAAAAATTGGGGGGACATTTTGAGAGTTGTTATCTCTGGCCTATAATTCCTAAATCCTTCTGTCCACCCACTCCAACACCTCAACACCCCCTTTCTGTAGTGGTGACTATCTCAATGCCCCTTAGCCTCTCAATCCTTTTCTCTGAGGGTGGAGCTTGTGAAAACCTCCTTTTAAGTGCAAGCAGGCCTGGAAAATTATTGGTATTAAGTAATGTCTTCTACAGCGTCATTTTTGCCCAAGAGGGCATTCTATTTCTGAGTCCTATAAGGACTCCATTTAGGGCTTGTGCCTTATACTAGTACATTCACGTGGAATGTCTTTGGGGTGGGGAGCGGGTGGGGAGGTCTTCTCAGCTCTGAATTAAGTTCCAGAGCTGTTGTAAACTGTTAAGTTCTGAGAAGGCAATGACGTCACGTGCTTGACCACTGCTGTTTCTCTGGTTCCTGGCACATAGTTGGTGTTCAGTAAATATTTGTTGAGTGAATGATAGAGCTAATGAAAAAATAAAGATAGAGGTGGGAGTCAGCCCTATGTGAGGAGCAAAATTTTGGTGACAAAGGCTGCCACCTGCAGGGAAAATGTGGAACTGCAAGATTCAGAACGACTAAGCCCTGAGGAAAATAACAGTCAACTTCAAAGCAAAATTACTGGAGAATCAATTGTTGTCCCTTAGCTTTAGGCAAAATTAATCAACATCATTTTGTCCCTTCCAATTAAGGTACACTGCACCCTTTCTCAAGGAACATTTCAAAGCTTTTGGCATGCTTAATATGTGCCCAGCGCCATGCCACACACACAACTTTGTTACGGGTAACACTATTATTCGCTTTTTATAAATGAAGAGTCTGAGTACAGAAATCATGCCTGAGATTGCACAGCTAGCAAGTGCCAGAACTAGGGGTTTGAACTAAACACCTAAGCTCTAGAATGTGTGCTTTTAATCATTTCACTGTACTACCCTCTCTGTGCCTGGAACAGAAAATGTTTACATGAAACATACAGAAAGGTGGCAGATGGAACCCCTGCAGTTATCGCTGCTCTTTCCTGACACACTACGAAAATGAGAGAAAAGGAATGAAAAAGGTCTCAGTCCACAGAGAACGGGGGAGGAGGTGACTGCTTGTGAGAGATGTCAAATCCTTTTTGGAAGACAGACAGTGGGTGGATGATTTAGCCGAGGAGAGGAACCTCAGATCTTGCAGAAGGAGATGCCAATAAGGAGCGAACCAGCTGGAGCTGCCGAAGCCCGGAAAGAGTCAGGAATCGAAGATCCCAGGCACCTGGGGTGAGAGGTGGGACTGGAAATAGACTAACTGTACATATATACGAGGAACTGTTAACCCCGGATTCCCCTCCTGGGCCTCCCTTCCAAACCCTGCAGAAGATCAGGTGTTTATTCTGTGGAGCACTTGAAACACAGCAGCTCTAGATTCAAAGAGACCTGTCAGAGGAAAGGGTGGAGGTGAGGCAACGTGCTAAAAACAGAGGAATTAAAGGAAAGCGTGTGGCTAAAAAAAATTTTTAACTTGTTTTTTTAATAATCATGGGTTTGGTGATAGTATCAGTATTGTTATTCTGAGACTCAGCACTATGCTAAGTGTGCATTTTGGAATAAAGCAAAAACTAAATTATATTGGAGCTGTTGAGAAGCAAGCTTTATGGTTTGGGAGAAAAGAAATACATATGTAAGATCAATATAGTTAAGTAAAACTCCTCTAGTCTTGATTTTACTTGAAAATATCGGTATGATGGATTTTATCAGAGAGGTTAGGTAACTGGCTCAAGGTCACCCAGCTACTAAGGAATGGAACAGGATTAACCCAGACTGGTCTGCCTTATTTGTGGGTCAGGGTGGGAGGAGATATAATTTGAAAGATAAGTAGGATCAGTTAATGGACGTTCCTTCTCTTCGTCTCTGGAAGATTTGCTTACCATGATCCAGTAATCTCGTGCTGATCTGGAAAGATTCTGTTTCCAGAATGTCAAAACTGAGGGCCAGCCTCCACATCATGGTGACAAGTGACCAAACAGAAGTTATCTTGGTGGCCAACTGGTCTCCCTCTGTGCCATCCCTTAAACCTTAAGAACAGTGAGATATATTTTCACTAATTCCTCAAAGTAAACACTTCTTCTAGTACAGCCGTAGAAGACTACAGTATTTGTTTGAGTCTACTTTTTTTTTAATCTTGAAAAGCATTCACAAGTTTTAGAATTTGCTTTCAAGTCTAGTTTAAGTAGTAGACATTGAGCAAGGCTGGCAAGAGGGAAGGAATTTTGCCCTATTTTCCAAATGCGTCCGCTAATAGAACATACGAATCATATGATTAAGAGAGGGAACATATATCTTATAAATTGTTTTTTGTTGTGGTGGTGGTGGTGGTTATTTAATTTAAAAATTAGTTTTTAATTGAAAAGTAACAAATGCACAATAGATTGAAGTCATTCGCCTTCCTTCCTCTTTCCCCAAACTGTTACATTACCAGCTTCTAAGGTCTTGCAGAGAACATTTATAAGGAAATTTTTAGGCTGATTCACATTGGGAGGGGATAGAAGTTCAAATATAACCAATATTATTCCACTATGGTAAGCAGCTTCCCTCTGAGGGAGAACCTGTGTCTGGATTCAGGTTGGAAAGACTTCCATTATTCGTTTTAAGGAATTCACAAATGATCTCCATAAAGAAGAGATATCAGTTGAGTCTTTGTCCAAACAGACTAGATAAACGTCATTGTTTCTCATCAGGACATATCCCTGCCACCAATAAATTGACAATGATGTAGAGTCAGGAATTCTGGGGGTTTGGAATTAGGGTTTGTTCTACCCACAGTTTTCATGACTATAACTCTGAAGTTTTCAGGATATTTCAATTTTTCATTGTCTTCATAACTACATGCATTCTTGTCAGACCATGGGTTATTTTGGTTATGGAAAACATGCTACCACAGTGTGAGGTCGATGCTTTTGACATAGACTTACACAATCTTGTATTTGCTTTTCTTTGGTCTCCACATTCTTTCTGACAAATTTGGGTTTAACAAAAGGTACATACTTTAAAATAAGCTGTAGCAGAAATGCCTTACCCCATGACAGGGCAAAATGAAGTGGGTTCAGGCTGCAGGAAGAATTCACTAACGGGCTGCCAGTAAGGGGTGAATGAAAGCAGAACTACCTGCAGGTCCAGAGGACAAAGATGAAAACATGTTTACGACACAGAAACAGAAATAGAAGTAGGGGGAGGGGGGAGCAGTGCCCCTCAGTGGTACCAAGAGGCCAACTTAGTTCCATTTTTTAAGGCTCTTTGTCTATAGGAAAATGAAGACTTCATTTCTTCATTTAATTTTTTAAAAATGTTTTTGGCACTCCAAGATTAAAATGTAATGTAAATGTGTCATTACAAAATGATCAAATTTATTAAAAGCCAACTATTAAAACCACAATGAGATACCACTGTATTGTATCTGTATTGGCAGTTTCTTGTAAAATTAAACATACATCCACCATACAACTCAGAAATCTTACTCCTAAGTATATACCTAAGAGAAATGAAAATGTATGTTCACACAAAACCTGTATGTGTATGTTTATAAGTGGTATCGTTTATAAGTGGCATTGTTTTTAATTGCCCCAAACTGGGAAAACCCAGATTACTTCAACTGGCAAAGAAAAAATTGTAGTATATCCATTATGGAATACTTGTCAGCAATAAGAGGAAGTGGATTGGAATAAACTCTTGCATATATGGCCAAATGATTTTTAACAAGGGTGCCAAGACTTCACAACAGAGAAAGGACAATCTCTTCAACAAATGGGGTAGGGAAAACTGGGTATCCACATGCAAAAGAATGAAATTAGATCCTTACCTTACACCATATATAAAAATTAACTCAAATGGATTAAAGATCTAAACATTAAGACCTAAAACTATCAAGCTCCTAGAAAAAAAATAGGAGAAAATCTTCAGGGCATTGGATTTGGAAATGCTTTCTTGAATGTGACACCAAAAGCACAGGCGACAAAAGGAAATATAGACAAATGTCAAACTCAAAAACTTCTGTACGTCAAAAGAAACAATCAACAGAGTGGAAAGGAAACCTACAGAATGGGAGAAAATAATTGCAAATCATATATCTGAACATATAAATCATATATTCATATCCAGAATATGTAAGAAACTCCTACACCTCAACAACAAAAACCCAATTAAGAAATGGGCAAAGGACTTGAACAGACAGTTCTTCAAAGAAGCTATACAAATGCCCAATAAGCACAGGAAAAGATGCTTGACATCACTAATCATGAGGGAAATGCAAATCAAAACCACAGTGAGATATTATCTCACATCCACCAGGGTGCTACTATCGAAAGAATAGAAAATAAGAAAGTTGGAACTTGTGCACAGTGTTGGTGGGAAATGTAAAATAGTGCAGCCATTATGGAAAACAGTATGGAGGTTCCTAAAATATTTAAAAATAGAATTACATATGATCCAGAAATCCCACTTCAGGTATATATCTGAAAGAATTCAAAGCAGGATCTTGAAGAGATAATTTGTATACCCATGTTCATAGCAGCATTATTCACAATAGCCAGGAGATGGAAGTAACCCAAATGTCCATCGACAAATGAATTGATAAAGAAAATGCAATAGATACAGACAATAGAATATCATGTAGCATTTAAAAAGAAGGCAATGCTGTCACTTGCTACCACCTAGATGAACTTCAAGGACATAATGTTAAGTGGGATCAGCCAGTAACAAAAGGACAAATATTGTATGATTCCATTCATATATAATATCTAAAGTAGTCAAAATCGAAGAAACAAAATAGGAAGGTGGTTACAAGGGCTGGGGGCAGTATTTGGCGGCTACAGAGTTTGTGTTGTTAATATGAAAAGTTCTAGAGCTCTGTTGTGAAACAATATGAAAACACTTAACAATCTGAATTGCACACTTAAAAATGATAAGATGGCAAATTTAATGTTATGTTTTTTTTTTTTTACCACCACCACCACCATCGATCACCACCACAATAATAATAAAAGGAACGGATTGTTGACATGTGAAACTTGGATGACTCTCAAAGGCATTAAGCTAAGTGAAAGAAGCCAGGCTCAAAAGGCTGCATACTGTATGATTCCATTGATGTGACATTCTGGAAAGTGGAAAACCATAGAGACAGAAAATAGATCAATGTTGTCAAGGGCTGGGATGGTGGGAGGAGATGCTATAAAGGGGCATAAGGAACTTTTGGGGTGGTAAAATTGTTCTATATCTTGACTGTGGTTGTGGTTACATGACTATGTGTTTGTTAAAACTCATAAAACTGTATGCCAAATAAACTGTACACTGATGCATAAGAAAAGCCTGGATATCAGCAACTACGCAAAAATTATACTGTATATAAATTCTCTCTCAATAAAACTAACTAAAAATGTGGAGTAAACATGGCAAAAGGTCTAATCTGCATGGTCTTGGTGCATTGTACAGTGGTGTTCTTTTTTGTACCTTTCATTGTGATTGACATGTTTCAATCTGAAAATAATAAAAACGAAAATGACTCTTAAAAAGCCAACTAGTTTATTTGAACTGCAGTATGGTCCAATAACAGATTGCAAGTTTAAAGACGTCTGATAAACAAGGAATTCTTATTTCATTCCTGTCAGTGTCTGTCTGTGACAGTATTTAAAACTTCATTTTCAGAAAAGGTCAAACTTGTAAATTTGAAGCCTTGCAAGAACGTGAAGTCTGCTCAAAAAGCCCTTCTGCCCTCATGTTTCAGAAAACATTTGAAGATCAAGAGTAGTACCTGGTGGTTGACATGGGGAATGGGAGGTGGAGAGGATCAGTTTCTTCTGGGTGTTGATTTAGAAATCAATAATTGGACTTTTCACTTCAGTCAAAATAGTAGAGTCGATCCTTTGTCCTCACACAGCCTTGAATTCCCTGTGGCTCTAAGCAATCCCTTTAAAAAGCTTTATGATTCTGCCTCTCTATTTGTAAAATATTTGGCTCATGAATAAAGATGGATGGATATACTTAATCATAAGAAAAAGCGGATGCCAATTTTAGACAGTTTAGAAACCATGACTTTAGCAGTAATATTAACCACCATCACCACTAATTCACCCCAAACCACTGGAGAGACTTAGAGTGTAAAGTCAGCCTTAGCTATTTTTCTGCCTAGCTACTTCTGTTGTTTTTTCAGGCTCCTCATATGCAGCAGCTTCCAAGCACAGGATTCCAAAAAGCTGAATTGTCTCGATTCCTCCCAACACTGGCACAGACTATAAGGAATGGAGAAATGCCAATAATCCTGGAGAAACAGATGGACACTTTTAATCACAAACATTTACGCACAACTCAAATGCTGTAGTTTGGAACAAAATATGGAAATCTTAGCCCTACCCAGTGTCTTTCCATTCTAATGGGGGAAACTACCAAGGCCAGGGGAGAAGGGAGAAAAGATTCTCTGGGTTGAAAGATGAAAGAATCCTGGCAGAAATGGGTCACCTGTAAAATGAAAAGTTTCAGTGTTTCCAAGGTTTGCAAAATGGATGTGAGGTGATTCAATCCTCATTTCGATTTTGTAAGCTGTCACAATATTACTTTGGGGCCACCTATCAAATGTTTGAGATTGGACAGAAGGGGTGGTGAGATCATTTCCTAACCCATACAGCAGCATAAAAATGAAAATGTTAGAGCTGAAGGGCCCTTTATCAAAATTTAATCCAACGGCCTACAATTTCAAAACAGAAAATAGGACAGCGCTTCACAGATATTAAGGAATAGAAAAGAAAGTACCTTGAAGTAAAGAGAAGGTTTAAAACAACCACAGTAATGTTAGATAGATTTAGAAGTTATGAGGTGAAGGTTTTAAAAATACAGTTTTTTTTTTAAAAAGGGAAGCATTACATAAGTTATTAAAAGTGGTCCAGAA
The DNA here is from genome assembly GCF_000325575.1 of Pteropus alecto. Lineage (NCBI taxonomy): Eukaryota > Metazoa > Chordata > Mammalia > Chiroptera > Pteropodidae > Pteropus > Pteropus alecto. The sequence goes on from NW_006434829.1 coordinate 5,772,723, forward strand.
TTTGTCACATGTTAAAGTAATTCTTTGTAGAAAGAAATTGGAAATATCTGTATTACACGTTTGATCAAATTATATTTTTATACGCTTTGGAATGCCACAGGAAAGGTGCTAAGAAGTCACTTTGATGATTTAGCTTTGCTACATAAATTTAACAAACAAGGTATATATACTGTTTAGGCATTCTTCTGAATTGGAAAATGTTTCTTGAATAAATACCATGATATATTTAAGTATTTTGATCTTTACTTCTGACTCGTAAATATATTAAATCTCAGAAGTATAGCCAACATTCCTGGCCTGGAGAATCTCCATACACAAGCCAGTTTAGAATGGAGGGGCTCCCCCAAGTCTTGTAGTTGTCATGTCACTTTGTAGAGTTACAGTAGATCGGCTTTGTTTTTTCCTTTTAATACTTATAAATCATTCCACTTAATTTTTGTCGATGTTTTTTGCCTGTGAAAAAGTTAGTGTTCATTTGTCCCCCTTATCAGAACACGGTGAAGTAGTCTGGCGACCTCCCGCGATACATCTAAAACAAAAAAGGCAAAGCAACTGTTCACGGAATGTGGGATAGAGAAAATTCAATGGTAATGGTAAAGGATGGCAATGTCATCTCTGCGCTCCTTTAAAAGACCTTATTTAGTAGCGTTAGGAGGGAGGTTCCCAAATTTCTGTTCCCCACCGGTTGCGTCAGGTTGAAAATGTTGATTCCTGGACCCTGTTTTAACAATATTGATTACTGGACCCTGCCCTAAACTTACCGAGTCAGAATTCCCTGAGATAGAATCTGGAAATCTGCTTTTTTGAAACAAGCCCCGCAGTCGGCTTGGGAACCTCAAATCAGATACATAACTCTCGCGCCCCCAGCGATCTCACTCCGCCCCTCGGCCCCGCCCCTCGG
>NW_006434829.1:5773752-5806162 GCF_000325575.1 Pteropus alecto
CGGGGGGGGGGTGGGAGGGTGTGTGGGGGGGGCGTCCCGCCGCTCTTGCTGGTGCTTCTGGAGTGCTGGGCTTCCGTGAGCGCCCAGGCCGGGGCCACCGTGGCGGTGACGACGGAGGCCCTCAACTCTACGGAGCCAGCCCCGATGACTTTCCGACCTGCCTTATCTCCTAAACCCCTCAATACCCCCAGGGTCCCCGAGCCCTCCTCCGGTCCCAGACCCACCCCGGTCACTGACGGTGGGTACCAAGTGCCAGTTCCTGGGGATTTACAGTGATCCATCCTAGAGGGGGTAGCCCGGGTGAGGATGTAATAATGATGGTTAACGTTTATTGAACACTTACTTTGTGCAAGCATTGCTAAGTGTTCCACAGGCATTATTTCTCTCAACAACCATTGGAGGTAGATGTTATCTTTGTCATACTAATGAAAAAACCGAGGCTCAGAGCGTAAGAGGGACAGTATCACATCTTTGAAAGTACTTGCAGTGGTCGGACAGCGTTAATGCTAAAGGTGATAATGAATGCGTCTTTGCAGTTTTGCAGCCAAAGATGAAATTAAATCGAAAGTTTCTAGACAGTTGTGGAGATTAAATGCATAGGGTGCACCGAACTTTTCACTTATCAAAAAGAGACCCCAAACGTTTAGCTTACTAAATGTGACTAGGTCAAGGCCCTTGTCTGTTGACTTGAATTATGAAAACCCAGGACTCCTCTTGTTGAATTGGAGGTAGGAAGTTATGGGGTGAGGGGTTATGCTCACTTCTTAGGATTCATCCTTAAAGATAATTAAGATATTTCTCAGAAAGTGGTCTAATTCTGGAGTTACATGTTTATTGACTATTTTATAAGCTGCTTTGACATGGATGAGTTCAGGGGATGTCTGTGATCCCTAGATTGAGCGCAAAATTTTGTGAATATGTATTTTTTGGGAAGCGAGGGTTTATAGCAGTGAGCAATTTCTCAAAGGGGTTTGAAATCTTGAAAAAAACTTTTAAGTCCTCTGACTGTAACCCCAATAGATGGGCAGTATTTTTTATCCCTTCTTAAGAGGCAAGGATATTTTTTAAATTAAAAAGGCTTAGTAAATAGAAAAGTCATCATTGGCTGACATCCTGAATTCTAGGACATAACTTCAGTTACTGAACCTTTATTTCTCCAAAGGGCCTCCTTTATAAATTTCGAGTAGCGTATAAGAAAAAGTACAGAAATATATTTGCAATTTCAATATATAAAAAACAAACTCTGTTTTATATTGAAACTTGATTTGATGAATTAATAGAAAAGTTAATGATAAATTGGGACAATACAGCAGAGTATTCAAGGCTTGAAATTCTCTAATATTTTTGGACTGGGTTATCTTTTATCCTTATAAGTATTACATCTGTTTATGAATTTTCTCCCCCAAATCAAATGTTCTTGAACCATCATTATTAGGGCATGTGTTCAGGGCTGTTTTTCCAGGATGGGAGATGAATTTGCACTTCATCTTTTTTTTTTTACACCTACAGCACCTGGTCTTCCTAGGTGGTCTCCCATCCAAGTACTAACCAGGCCCAACCCTGCTTTAGCTTCCGAGATCAGACGAGATCGGGCACGTTCAGGATAACATGACCGTAGACCACATTTCATCTTTTTAGAAGGGCCTCTATTTAGACCCATTTACTGTGTACCAGGCACTCCGTAAGCATTTCATCTGTGATATGTCTCGTTTAATAACAACCCTGTGATGTGGGTTATCCCTATTTTTTAGATAGGTGAATTGTCTGATTTTAGGTCACACCCCTGGTACATGATAGAGCAAGAAGCTATTCTGAGTGGAGAACTGGACAACCATTTGCAGAATGGGTTACAGATGGAAGAGAAGAATGATAATTTTCGTCGTGAATCTGAACTCTGTTCATTAGTAGTTCCCTGCTCTATATGCCAGGCATGTGGATGTTAAGAGAAGTAGAAGAGCAGCTGAGTGCTACTTAGACCCTGCGAGTGCTTATCAGACACTTATATCCTGGACAGAGACCTTTTTTTCTAAGTGGAGTTATTAGATACTATTGCTTTGTCCTTGGTAATTTTATAGCTACCTACAAGACTTTTAAGTTTTGGAAAAATCGGGATTGTAATTTTAAACATATAAGGAAGGGAACCTAAATACTGCTTATTTTATATATTAACATACACGAGTTGCATTACCGTTTTACTGAGCACATAGAGGAATCCTTGACTAGAGAGAAGCATGTAAACTTAAGGAGAAAAACTTTCGTGTCTCAGACTAAGAAAGGATTGTATATTTATTGACAAAACCTTCCTCTTCTAATACACTTTTTCAGAGTATGTTATTGTACCTTTTTTGAGCTATATTTTTCTAAAACTCATTTTTATTGTGAAATAATTCATACATGCAATAAGAATGTGGTATGGGCTCTCTACCAGCATTTACTTGAGATCGTTTTTTTGTTTTGTTTTTACATGAAATTCTTTTTTGAAAAAAGAAACCTTACAGGTAAGATTGAAGCACTGATTTATTCCTTTCTACCCAGCACTAATTACTACCATGAGTTCAGTGTTTATCATTCTCATGATCTGCTATTTCTTTAAAAGGGTTTTCCCTGCTTTTTGACAGAATAAAATGGGGAATTAAAAATCCAGATAGACATCATTAAAAATGAAAAGTTGCTGAGTGGGGAGATTCCTAACCCTCCCCATGCTTTATTGTCTTAAATTGCCAAAGATATTTCTAGGACCCCAAGTACAAAGCACCTGAGTCGATTTTACTCATAGTTTGTTGATGTGGGCTCAGCTTCAAAGCTGCAGGTGACATCTGAGGAGAGGTACAAGGTTGAGAATCTTGATTCCTGTTGCCCTTAAGTGAGCCCTTCCTCTGAATCAGAATCTCCAGAGGAGGAATTTGGGAATCTGCAATATGAAACTGGTGGTTCTTGTGGTCAGGCATGCTGGTTCTTAAACCTGTTTTAATTATCAGCATCACCTGGAAAGTTTTTGCGCAACACAGATGTCTGGGTTTGACAGCTTGCCAAGTCAGAGTCTGTAAGTAGAGCACAAACGACTTTCCAAGTAGGTCAGATGATTAGCCACTTTGAGGAAATCCCAGATTGAGGAGTGCTCATACTAATTTTCACTTCACAAATTTCCCCCAAAGTGCAATAGGAAAAATCAAATGGACCTTTTGTATGAAAAGGATATTGGGTACATCTCAGTGGTAGGGGGCACTACCTGCTGATCGTGATGCTCAGCATCCCACCTCTCTTGTTTCTGTAGTTGCTGCTCTGTGTGTGTGTGACCTGTTTCCAGTACAGTGTGACGTCAACTGCTGTTGTGACCCTGATTGCAGCTCCATGGATTTCAGTGTCTTTTCTGCTTGCTCAGTTCCGGTTGTCACGTAAGTTTGTGGCACATGCAATTTTGATAAAATTTGCACTGAGGTTATCAAATTTCAGGACAGAAACTCCCCCAAGCTGAAAAACCCAAACTTGATTTCCTGAATTTTGCATCATTCAGAAGCCATGCTGTCCAAACCAATATATAGAAGAATATCCATCCCTTATTTGCATCCAGCCAGATGATAGTGTAAGCAAAAGAGTATACTTTTTAAAAAGAGTATAACAAAAACCCCTGTTTCGGAGACTGAATTACATTTCACTTTGATGTGTAAACACATCATGTGTCATGTTTTTGTATCAGTGAATTAGTTTTATTTCTAGCCAAGGGTGAAAGTTGCAGTTTAGTTTTACAGCTTTTGTTGTGAACATAGTACTTGTAACAAAAGTTTAAATAGATAGTCAGGAAAGCTTTGTTTATACTTTTCTGATATGTAAATCTACCAGGAATTCTCACGGTTCACATTGTATAGGATAATGGAAAATGTCATTCCCGTGGTTTACAAGGGAAAGGAATAATCTCTTCTGAATGATCTGTTTCTCGTAATTCAGATTTCAAAGCTTTTTGACAAAACAGCACTTAAAGAGGTTAATTTATTCAGGATGAGCCCAATATATTCAGAGGTAGCTAATTTAAATTTAACCTTGAAGCAAGTTGTAGCAGCTGATACTTGATAGATTGAATGCTTTTTGGAAGTGCATGTGTATTTTTCCCATGAGAACCTATTTTATTGACTAATGAGAAATTGAATCAACTTCTAATATTGCAAAAATGCTTGGAGAATGAAATGTAGTCAGATTATTTTTTCTGGCTACCTGGACTGTAACATGGTTTAGTTTTTGCTGAAAATGGTCTTGCTTTCCTGACTCAGTAAGTACCAAGAGCCTGAGAGTGAGATTTCTGCTCCAATTTGAGATCATTATTTAGAATGTCGATTCTTTTTTTTATTAGCCAATACTGTAATTTTAGATATAGACTAGAGTGGGGGTCAACAAGCTTTTTCTATGAAGGGCCACATAATAAGTATTTTCAACTTCGCAGGCTGTGTGGTCTCTGTTGCAAAATCTCAGCTCTACCATTGTCGAGCAAAAGCAGCTGTAGACAATTTATAAATGAATGGGCATTACTATGTTTAGAAGTTAGAGTTGAATCCATAGTGCCCTCAGGAAAGGACCTCAGCATTTTTTTGAGTTAGTTTTGCTTGTGACTTTCTCCTAAATATGAAGTGTAGAAATAGTGAAATCAAAACTTATACTCCTAATTAATTGAGTGTGCTTGTGATGTAGGTTCCAATTCATAAAAGGCTTATTTACATTCGCTTAACTGTCAACAGCTAATCCTATCATCTAATAAATGTAAATTAATCGTTAAGACTATTGGATTAATGCCTGTTTTTCCCATGAGATGTAAGCTTCGTGAGAGTAGGAAGAATTATTTCTTTTATATATAGCATGTACTCCTAGTGCCTAGCACAGCTCCTGCCACATAGTTGGCCTCATTAAAAATGATTGAACAAGTGACTGACTTTCTCCCTTCCACCCCAACTAACCCTCTAGTATTGCCTTTTGACTTCCTATACTGTTATTCTTACAGGCAGACACCCAGGCCAGAAACCTGGAGGCTGCCCTGACTCCTGCCTCTGCCTTGCTTTCTCATCCCTAGGCTCTCTTTCACACTTCACCATGCCTTTCTTGAGCACCTCCTGTTGCCAGCACCAGAGATATGAAGATGCGTTAGACACAGTCCTCACTTCCAAGAGCTCGTTGAGTAAGGGAGACGGGTGAATAGATGGCAGTTTCTGCACCAGGCGCTAGGAGGACTCAGAGGAATGGCATCTAACCCAGACAGTTGCTCTTGGGAAGGCTTTCTAGAAAAGATGATGAGCTGGGTCCTGAGGGAGAAGTAGAAGTTGGCCAGCATGGAATCAGGGGAAGGGCATTCAAGGCAAGTGAGCCGCATGGCAGAGTCCTGGGAGTGAAGGAGTATGGCCCGTTGGCTTAACTGCAGGTAACTCAGTGTGGCTATAGGAGGGTGGAGAGAGGGGAGTGTGGGGAGGTGGTGGGGTCCCCAGATCCCAAGGAGCCTTGTGTGTATGCTGAGGTGTTGGTCTTGGATTCTACAGGGGGCTGGGGAGTGAGGGGATCAGATTCCCATCTTATGAAATTCTGCAGCAGCATGGAGGATGGGTCACAGAAACCAAGCCTGGTGGCGGGGAGCCAAGTAAGAAGCTATTGCCGGTGGGGATGAATAGATATCCACCACCCCAAAGGCTGTGACAGTGGGATTACAGAGAAATATGCAGATCTGAATCTGATTCTGATTTAGAGGATTAGAGAGCTGTCAGACTGGAGGGGGAGGAGTGAGGAGGCCCATTCTGCTGAGTCTTCCTTCATGGAGACCCTTGTGTTTGTCCATTCCGACTCCCTTTACTTTATAAGCTCACACGTTGTCACTTACTTGATAAAAAAACCTTCAGAAACTTACACTAAGTACAGACTCTTTAGCCTGGATTCAGATACATCTTCAACCTCTTTCAGATCTGTTTCCTACTGACCCATCTCAGATCCTCCACCCAGCCCAGCTTTGGTACTCAAAGTTTCCCAAACACCATCAGTGTATTACCCATCCTTGGCCAATGCTATTTTTGCAGTTAGATTAGCCCCTTATTTCTTCTCTGATTCCTACTGATTTTTTCAGGCCCAGTAGGACTTGTAAATTTTTCAGTGCTGGATCTTTTCTCATAAATACTAATTACTATTGTTTTTTGTTTTTTTTTTCAAAAAATATTTTTTATGCCCATGATAACAACTGATATACAGACTATTTGGAAAAGTGGCCTGTTATAAAATAAATCCGTAGCTTCCTTATACTTCAGCAATAACCATGCAAAAAAATACAATGGAAATGGATTCTATTCATAACACCAGTAGAAACATAACATATAATTAGGAATGAATTTAACTATTCAGAATTTATATGAAAACTTCAAAATATAGTGACAGAACATTTGAATAAATGGAGAGATATTCTATGTTGGGATGAAGAGAATCATTACATAAACATTTCAATTAATTTATAAGAATTTATAAATGTAATTCCAGTCAGATGGGAGAGGGATGATGTGTTAAAATGATTTTAAAATTCATCTGGAAGAACAAACAGATGAGAACAGCCAAGAAGTTATTGAATAAGAAGAGCAAACTACCAAGTTTCAAACATGTAATACAATGATAATGAAAATAATGAGTATTGATTCATGACAGATCTCTAGGTAAGTCAGTGGGAGAGAATAGAAAGGCTGAAAATCAATTGTGAGTACCAATTTTGTACACAGTAAATGACATAGGATGAGTAACTATTGAAAAATAAAAAAACATTGGATTCCTGCTTCGTAGCATGAAACCAAATTACCAATAGATTGAAAAGTGAAATATTTTTAAAAATTAATGAATGAATGAAAAATGTAGATGAGAGTTTTATACTTGGATTAGGGAATGTCTTTTAATCATAAATCCTCAGACAAACTATAAAAGAATGACAAATTAAAAAAAATCAAATTTTACCTCAATTAAAGGAAAGAGGAATATGATTGTAAAAAAAGAACTAAAATTTCTATCTGGCAAAAAACACCATAAAATTGAAAGGTAACAAACTGGGAAAAAATATGACACATGTCACTCAAAGGAGATTCTTCAATATGGATTCTCACAATTTAATGACAAGACATTCTAATTAAAAAACATTCTAATTAAAAAAAATGGTCAATAGATGTGAACAAGCAACTAACTGAAGAAGTACCAGTGAGCCATAACCACATGGAAAAACGTTTCACCTTGCCAGTAAATGAGAAAATTTAAATTAAAATAATGAGGTAACAGGTTTTTGCCCATGAAATTGACAGAGTATTTATAATTTGGATAACATCCAATCTTGGCAAGAGTACAGGGAAATAGCACTCTTGGTACATTACAGTGTTGGTGACGGTGCATCTTGCCTTTCTGGAGGGCAGTCCGGCAGTATGTCTGAGAAGCCTTAAACAACGCACCTACCTTTTGACCCAGCAGTTCTACTTGAGGGGATACAGCCTAAGGAAATAACTGGAGACGTTCATAAAGATGTGTGCACAAGGATGTCATTATAGCATTATATATAGCTGAGGATAATTAGAAACGGCCTAGACCAATAGTAGAGGATTGGTTAAAAAAATATTGGAGTATCTTAATAGGTTGGTATACAGTGACATTTAGTATAACATTGCCAAAACGTATTTGATGATGTGTAAATATTAGGCCATATACATTAAGTGAGAAAAGGCCTCAAAGTAGTATGTGGAATATGATCCCATTTTTGTTCTGGTTCTATCTCCATACCATATTTATGACCGTATCAAATTGATTAGGCTTTGTCAAGGCTGGGATTGGTCGAAGACTTGACTGTACCATAACTTCTAAGCCTCAAAACTTCCAGATGACTTCACATTTTCTCATTTTCACAATCCTTCCAAGATGGCTTTGTTCTAAAGACAAGGAATATTTGTTCCCTCCCAGTTACTTATTATAAACAATCTGAAGTTCTGCAAAATATTATAGAATTGATTCTGTCAGAGTTTACAAAGTTCATTTATATCAAAATCATACCCTGATCTATATTCCAGATTTGACAAGATTTCCTTGAAGGTTATTCTCCTTGTCCTAATATTTTCCTTGTTAGAGGAAAAAGTTTCAAATGCCAAATATTTTAACACTGAATAAACTAAATGGATTCAGTTCTAACACTACACTTTTATAAATATTCTCCATGTAGTTAATATAGTACAAGCGTCTGACTATTTTAAAATAATCTTAACTAAGATTGTGTGTTTGTGCTTTAAAACTTTGTGTTATTATTTTTCTAATTTTCAGGGGTGATAGTCAGTTTTGTAGCCAAAAAGCAGCCATCTATTCATTGAATTTTACAGCAAACCCACCTCAGAGAATATTTAAACTTGTCGACCAGATCAATCCATCTATTTTCTGCATTCATATTACAAACTGTAAGTATTAGATGGTGATATACTTTGTGAAACTCTGAAATTTTTTCTTTTAAAAATTCTTTTATGGAAAAAGGTCCCATTTACTTAGATTTAAAGGAGTCACTCTGTGGTTTGGCTAGGTTGTATGTATCTTCTGAGGCTGTTTCACAGACAGCTGTAAGTAACTTTATAGCCTGTGGGCATGCACTTTCTTTTTAGAAGTAATTGTGCTCATGTAGTTGTCTTTTGAAGTTTCATACTCTATTTCAAAGGTGTTTATGATATGTAGATGTACATAGGAATCTAGATTTATTTAGGTGTATGTGGTATTTTTTTGCTTTATTTCCTCCTGGTTTAATGGTTGAAAATCAGGTTCAGCTTTGGTTTCAATTTCCTTTTTTTCTCTTTTATTTTTACTTAGAATATTTGCATGAAAACAGGATCTTTATTTTTATCTGTGCATTTGGCTCAAATAGGTGTCTAGATCCAAAGCACACATAAATGTAAAATGTTATCAAGATTTCAAAGATCAGAGACACATTTATGGTTTTATCAATTAAACTTCATCATTTTTTCAGAATGTCTTCATATTTAGCTTTTATCTCTTTGCAAATGAAAACTTAGGTGAATGCTCTGTGATTTGTAATCTGAAGTAATGACTGGTCAGTCATTGTCACACTCTCTGACATAACACCAGCCCAGTGAATATACCCACTTGCTGCCTTCTTCTCCCTCTTCCGTACACAGCACATAGCCTCCCGGGCTTCAGAGGTGGCTGTGTGAGAGTCGAATCAGCGTCCTTCATTCCCACAGCCATCTGGAGAGAGCTTCTCCCTTGGGGTTTACGCAGCTGGCTCCTCAGTCCATGGGTGGAGAAAGAGACTGATTATTATTATCATCTTCTGTTGTGCTGTTTACCTGTAGGCTGTGGAAGCCATTGCTTCCACACTGGTAGAGAAATAGGCCAATTCTGAGGCTCCTGTTTATTTAATCATATTCAAGAAATCTTGAGGGTAGTAAATATATAAAGAGACACTTTGTTTTTTTCATGTCAGCCTTAATGCTCCTAAAAACCGTTTCAGAATATTTTATATGCTATACATAATATACGTGTCTTTTATACTGATCAGAGATTCTCTTTCTAAAAACAGATAAACCTGCATTATCCTTTATTAATCCAGAAGTGCCTGATGAAAACAATTTTGATAAATTGATAAAATCATCTGATGGTTTTTCATGGAATGCAGAATCAGATGTTTCTATCACAGCTGAATCAGATACTCCAAATACTTCTAAATATGAGGTGAGTCAAGAACCTAAGTCTGCTCATCCTGTTGCAAATATTCTGTTCTTGTAAGTTAAATTTTCAGTTTATGCCCAGTAAAATTGGCTACCTAAGACATAGAATTCATATTATACATACCAAAAAAAACCCTTCATATTTGTGCCAATTAATCAAAGATCATGAAAATTAAAATCGAATAGTTGAATCCTAACAGAAGGTTTGAAGTCATTTATTCCTTGGTAAGCTTGCATTTATCTCTGCAGAATTCTTTGTTTTTCTCCACCTCAGATGCTGCAGCAAAGCGCTGGAGGCGTGCTGCTGGGAACACAGAGTGGATTGGTCCTCTTCTCGGTCCTCTTCTCAAAGCTGTATTTAGTTGTACAGACTTGGGGAAGATGTGTGCTATTTTTATCTATTCATTAGTAAACCTTAAGTGTGATATTCATTAACTTTGACTAAACTTCAAATTTTTCAGAAGCGTCTTTTTAAAAGAGAAGTATAAAAGCAACATATGCTAGTTCTAAAAGTTAAAAGTCCATGGGTACATAAATAGAAATACAAAGACCCCTGTCTCCGTTAAAATGCCCACTGCACATCACTGGTGACAGATTGGTATATGTTCCTGATCTTAGATGCATCTATATGCATGTAGTACTGTACAGAAGTGGGATTTATAGAGCAAAGCTATTCACATTGTTCTTTAAACTTTTTTTTCTATTCAGTGATAAGTCTTATGCATCTTCCCATGTCAATATAAAAGTTATCATTTCTTGAGCATTTTCCATGGGCCAGGCATCATGCGGAGCCTCACACAACTCAGAGAGGGACACATTATTGTCCCCATTTAAGTAATGAGAAGTCTTCGGTATGGGAAAGTAACTTGTCAGAGCTAGTGTTGGAGCTCTATTTTACTGATACAAAGTTTTCCTTCTGTGTATGTATCATCAATTATTTTTGAGCTGTTCTGCTTTTAACAGGCATTTGTTTCCAGTTATTTCTATTATAAATAATACACACTGAACATTCTTATAGATACATACATATTCATCTGATTAAATCCTTCGGATATGTTCCCGTAAATGGGTCAACTTGGTCAAAATGAAGGGAAATTGAAAGTATTGATACCAGAGTGCCCTCCAGAAAGATCGCAGGAGTTTACACTCCAGCTCCAGGGAAGGAGAGGGCTTGCTTCCCCAAAGCCTTGCTGGCACCAAGACATTTGGATACTTTCAAACTCAAGAAAATTAGCTCTATGCCCAGTAGTTACATATTTTGTATATTAAGGGAAAATTTCATGGGGTTCGCTTTTGGGAAAGAAAACATAGATCTATGTTATAATTTTAACTGGTACAGTATATGTATCTGTTATTTAAATAATTATTACTAGTGAAAAATAATTACCTCTCTCACCCCTGTTCCTGAGCACCGAGTTCCTGTCTACAGAGGCAGACACCTATGTCAGCTTCTTCTGTACCCCTCCGGAGGAATTCTTTAATAAGAAGTCCTGCAAATACAGTAACACGCACACAGAAACACACATCCTTAAAGGAGAAGGGCAGGACAGCTAGATGGAAGCCCCGCGCGGCGGGGACCACATCTGAGTTTTGTTCCTCACTGTGTTCCTGGCACCCGCACTGCTGCCTGGCGCGTAGTAGGTGTCCAATAAGTGTCTAATAAATGCCTAACATCGCTAACAGCTCTCGGTGGTTCTGTTTGCAGTATGGGGTTCCTCTGCAGACTTCAGATTCATTTTTGAGATTTCCTTCTCCCCTTACGTCATCTCTGTGCAGCGATAATAACCCTGCAGGTAAGAGAGTGGGCAATGTTCTTTCTATAAACAGTTTACTCTTAGTTTAAATTTATAGTAGTTATAACGAAACACATTTCACAACTAGAAACAAGGAGTCTTGGAGCTGAAAGAGGCCTCGAAGGTTATGGAGTTCAGGGTCTCACCTGCGCCGGAATCTTTCCTGCCACACACTTGAGCACTTGCAGTGACGGGACGCACAGTCTGAAACCAGCCCACTCAGTTGCTTAACAGTTCCAGTTGCTGGAAAGTTCTTTCTTCACTAGAGCTCAAGTTCATCAGTAGCTAACATTTATTAAGCACTTACTGTGTGCTGGGTATGCTGTTAAATGCCTCTAAGGTGGGGTTATTGTCATTTAGATAAGGAGACTGAGAAATGTTCAGGTTCTTGCTGAGGCTCACTTAGGTGGTGGTGGAGCAGGGAGGGGTGTCACTCATGTGCCTGCCTCCTGTGGGTCCTGCTTCTCCTCTCAGGATCTGTGGAGTAATCCTTTCGGCAGGGGAAGACACCAGGCCTGGCTCTCCCACGTGCACACCAGCCTCACTGTGAAGAAGCTAGCCAAGTAATAGATGATAGCTTGTGGCTTAATGAAGCATCGTTTGATACATGAAGGAAAATGTATTCAGTTGAAAAGATGCTTAACCTTGTTTGCAATAGGAACAGTGTAACTTAAAACCAAACCGAGGTACCATTTCCATCGAATGGATTGGCAAAGCTTAAGTAATGTAAGACTTTGCAGAAGCAGGCACATAGCTGGGGTACTACAGGTTGGTGCAATGTCTGTTTAACAACATGCATGAAAACTGCAAACGAGTTTGCCCTCGGACCCAGCTGTTCTACTTCTAGGAGCTGATCCACAGGAACTCTGGCCCACATGCAAAATAATAGATCGTAGCACTGTTTGTGACAGCAGAGCTAGAGGCAGCTTAAAAGTCCGCTAATGGAGAACTGGTTATTCCTTAAAAAGGGAGGAGGAAGCTCTTCAGGTACTGAGATAGGCTGGACTACAAGACAGATTGTCCAGTGGAAAAAAACAAAAGGCAGGATATATATTGTGCATTTGTTTCTGAAAGAGGAAAGAAGTACTAAATACATATATATACATATACGTATATATATACACACTTTTATTTGCATAGAATATTTCCAGAAAGATACACAAGAAACTTTATGCCGATTGTCTCTGGAGACGTGAACTGGTGGTAGCTGGGGTGCGGGATGACAGATGGTGGAGGAAGACGACTCCCAATACCTTTTTGTGCCCTTTGAATTTCGAATCATGGGAATATATTACCTATTTGAAAAATAATTTTTAAATCTGATTCTGAACATGTTGTATATCTGTCATAACTTATTTTGTGGTTTCACTTACACTACAATTTTTTAGTTACCATTGGACTCTCTCTTTTTTTTTTCTCCTTGGGAATGTTATGATTTCCAGCATTTTTGGTGAACCAAGCTGTTAAGTGCACCAGAAGGATAAATGTAGGACAGTGTGAAGAAATTGAAGCCCTGAGCATGGCCTATTACAGCAGCCCTAAAATTTTGAGGGTAAGAATTATTTTGAAGTGAAACTGATTCATTAAGTTTGTTTTCTGTTCTTTGCGCCCTTAAAATATGACAAATATAGCATAATTTCAGTATATGAATGACACTCAAATTTAAATTTTTCTTCAGTTCTTTGGTATACTGATACCGAAGATAATGAGAAAATCACTTAAAATAATTTCTGTTTTTATATCATTAGCTCATATTTTGCCTTTCCTCATTTTTTCTTGTTTCTTTCATTCATTTCATTGGTAACCAATAATGCCTGTCTCCTGAATAAAAAACTTTATTAATAACCCAAAACTTTAGCACTTATAAAATCATCTTAATGTGTGATAAAAATAATCAGGTTAGCACCAAAAAGATATCTTTCTGAGAAACAGGCCATAGAAGAATAGAAAATCCACTTTCTGGTTGGCAGATGGAACGCGCAGCCGGGAAAAGACAGGACATAGGATTGCTGGAGAAGGGAAAGGAGGCCCTTTCCTTCCTGGTTGCCGTGACTGAAGCCGCAACTGAATAAATGAGGCCGTTGGCCTCACTTGGTAGATGACATGGAGGGTCACAGGGGAGAAGATATTTTTCAGTGATTAAAAACTGTATTATTATTGTGAAAGCCCCACTCTCCTGATTTCCTTTTTTGAGGGGGTGAGGGGTAGGGGTGGTGGCCATGGCACCAGTGCCCATCTGGGCTTCAGTTTTCAGAATCAGGTTTAACTTTTTTCCCTCCCCTCCCTTCCCCTCTCTTCTCATAAGTCAGCCATCTAGGCCTGTGCATTCTTCCAGTGGGTTTGACTTCTCAGTTTTCTGGAGGTAGCCCCTCAGGCGTCTCTCTGCACAGGCCTCCCCAAACGCGTCTGTCTACTCATCTCTCTCCCGCAGGCTCCCATTGGCCTAATAGGGTGGCTGCCTTGTGATTAGAGACGTGAGTGAGGTTGAGGGAGATAGACTGGAGTGAAGGGAGGCTGAGACCTTCAGGAAGAGCTCTGGCTGTGGCAGGGCGGCCGGCACTCGGCCTCAAGGGGCTTGGGCTAGAGGCAGGAAGCCACGCTGGGAGGCTGTGGGAATGACCTGGGTGCGATGGTGTCCCAGAGAACACAGATGCAAGGAGAGTGACTGGGAGGATAGCAGCCTTGTCTTCCCCACGGTGCCGTGTCACTGATGACCATATGGGAAGTACCCAACAAGCACACTGAAGCGGGGCAGCTTCTGATCTGAAGGAGGTAGATCTAGGAGGAAAATATAGAGTGGCCCCTTCGGTTATGGCAGAGATACAAAAATGTGTAGATGGCAGGTCTCGATTTAGAAAACTACTTTCCTCTTTGTGAAGTCTTCAACAAGATGAATATGCCCCCTAACATACGGTCTGAAAAAGCAATAAAAATGCTTCTTTTTGTTGTACTTTTTAACAAAATTTATTGTTTCTTTTTGTCTAGGTGCCTAATTCAGTAACAGAGGTAAGATTATTTCTTAATGGAAAGTTCGTTTATAATACATGATCTTATTTTCAAGCCCTTTGAAGTGAATACACGTATGATTAGAAGGGAGCCTTACTGCCCAAAACAAAAACATGTCAAAAAGCAAGCAGAAATGAAGCAAGGAAACTCCTTAATAGATGACCCTTTTGTAATCACAAATCGGTGTGATCGCCTTCTGTGCTTTCAGGGTACCCCGAAACCTTCCCGGGTCCTTGTCAGGATTGCTGGCCCGCTCCCGGGTGCCGTCTGTCCAGTCTGGAAGGCAAGACATTTTACCCAGTGAATATACACACTTGTGTGGCATGTGGGTGCTCTCAGCGAAGCCTTAGGGGTTGAGTTGTGGGTGGGTTGTCAAGGCCTTATTGCCCGCAGCTCAGGGGCTGTGTCAGGCCGTGGTGAGGGGGCCCACGTCTTCCTGTGGATATGTCAAGATAAGGAACATGGCTCCCTCTTATTCTTGGGTCTACGCCCTATGCCTGCCTGTGAGTACAGGTGATGGCCTATCATCATCTCCCAAAGAACTGTGGGATTGGCCTTGTCTGAAAACTTAGCTTTGCCATTGCTTTCTTGTATAACACGCATCTCAGTCTCCCCAGCTGTCAAGCAGATGGTCAGCCTTGAAACTCACGAGGTGCTCTGTGCAGCGTCTGGCACACAGGGAGCACTCGGGACAGCGATGCCTGCTGTAATTGATTTCATTAAGTCTCTGGACACAAATGTGTTGGAGGTAGATATTTGAAGGAAATAGTCATTTGGCTTTCAACTTCACACTACTGTGTGTGGGCCTGGATTTCCTCACATGCGAAGGTGTTTTCCAACTTATTTAGTTACAGGATTTCTTCAAATGAGATCTGAAGCAGAACTCTCCCTGACGTGTACATGGTTGGACTCTGAAGCCCCTGATTGCAGCAGGGGTGGGGGCCAGGTGCTTTCCACTTGCCCAGCCTCCCCATTTCTGCCCTCTTCGGTCCCTCTGAGGAATCCTACAGCTCCCAGGAACCCAGTCAGAAATTCGTATTATAGAGTAGCTCTCAGATACCTCCACCCACTAGAAAGTGCTTTGATTTTACCGTTCAAAGTTTGAACCATCTGTGGGAGCAGTGGCCCTGTCCATGCTATATTCTTGGTACTAGGGCGGTGCCTGGTATGTTCTGGACACCCAGTGGGTTATGTGTTAAATGAATGAATGACTAGTGGATTGGTTCAATCAAGTAGAAGACTATTATGAGAAATAATGGGATGTTACAGAAAGGCACAGACTGGGTGCCATGCAGCATCCATGTGCTGTCCATGCCAGCCATCCTTCAGTAATCTCGGCAGTCCTAGGAGAAGGTCCTGTTACTGTCACTCTGCTGCATGAGTCATAGATGAGTTGCTTGCCTGAGGCTATCCAGCAGGGAAGTAGCAGAGCTAGGACAGGAATCCAGGCTCTCTGGCCCCACATACCTTATTCTTAGCCATGACGTTGGACTAGCTGTGTGTCATGCCTTGATTAACAAGCTTCAAGCACGTTCTCATTGCATCTTGTGGCCAGGCAGTTGGAAGTGGTGGGCTGGGGCTTTCAACTCGGATCTGCGTGACATTAAAGCTTGTGCTCTGAAACACAAGCGTGTCATCTAATATCAGAGATTTGCTTAAATTTTTTTAAAAAGCAATTTCTAAGGCCTGTTAGAGGATCAGGAATACAAAGGTTGGATCCAGTCTCCCCATTAAGTGAAGCCTGTTATAATTGCCTGGAATCATTGTCAATATCTGTGGAACCATCGGTGAAAAATTAATTTGTGGCCTTATAGTTTCACTGTTAAGGATGCTTTAGTTCTTTGCCAGTGGGTAGTTTGGGGATGGGATATGGTTGCATAGGACAGTCAGGAAACCAGAACAAGTCTCCCATTTTCGTTCTGCTGACCGTTGCAGTGGGTGTTGATAGACGAGTGCAGCTCTTGCCACTTTCCATCGCTCTTTCCAAAACTTGTCTAAACGGGACCCTTCGGTTTCTGCCAGCCACACCCGCACACCACGGGAACGGCGGCATCAGAGGCTGGTATGGAATAGTGAGCCCTTTTGTGGAACCCAGTGTCATTGCTGAACGAGGGATCCGCGTGTTCAGATAAAGGGATCCAGAGTTGTCTTGATGACTTACGCTTAAGGGCTAATTCACTCCTAGCGTGAGACCCGACGTAACTCTGAAACCCATTGGTGTGACTTGTTGTGCAGAGGGCCTTGTGGTGATTGGTGTTACCCTTCTGCCACTTTGTCACATGTGACATCTTTGCTTCTGAGCCACGTCATGTTCTTACATGAGAGGCTTGACTTATAAGCACAGTTGCAGGACTTCTTGGTCATGGTTGCAGACATGTAAAATCTACTTAATTATCTATAAAAATAACAACTTAAATACTTAATAATTTTGAATTATAAACAACATGACATATGATTGAGGCCAAAGTTCAAAACAATATAAACAGCTAGATACAAGTTAGGTTCCTCCTTAAACAGTGATTTCTAAGAGTTGACATTTAGAACAATTGTCAGATTTGTTGTACAGTATGAAGAGGCCCAACTAGGGATTCAAGCCATTTAAAGAATTGCTTGCTGCTTTGTCACTCTGCTGGTGATGGCCATAAATGAAAAATGTCCTTTAATGGCCCAGGGCTTCCTGATTCTGCTTAAAATTCTTATCTTTGCTCTTACCCATGATCACATCACTCTGTGTGTGTGTAAAATGTAAGCCTGTGGAGAAGTTGTGTATAAATTGGGTCGAGTGTATATTCAGAGAGGGTGTGGGTCTTTAGGAGGCTGCACCGTGGGACTGTGTGGAGAATGTGTGTGTGTGTACAGAGCAAGTGTGTTTATCAGTAAGAGCTGTGTTTTGGAGATGAGAGTTTATACGTATTTGATGGTGGGATAGAGTTGTGTACGTGTGTGTGCGCGCGCATGTGTGTGTAAGAGCTAATTCACATACCATAAAACTCACCATTTTAAAGCATACAATTCAGTGGTTTTTTGTGGACTCCCGTGGGTCTGTGAACCATCACCATTATTTAATTCCAGAACGTTTTTATCTGAAAAAAGAGCCTGTGCTCATTAACAGTCACTCTTCATTCTTCTGCAGCACCGTCCCCCAGCCCTTGGCAACCACTGATACAATACTTTCTGTCTCTGTAGATTTACCTGTTCTGGACATTTTCTGTAAATGGAATCATATGATATGTGACCTTTTGTGTTTGGCTTCTGTCACTTAGCATAATGTTTTCAAGATTCATCTATGCCGTATTATAGTGTTTATCAGTACTTTATTCCTTTTTATGGATGAGTAATATTCTTTCGTATGGAGGTACCACCTTTCATTTATCTATTCATCAGTTGATGGACATTTGGGTGGTTTTTTGTTTGGGCTATTGTGAATGCTGCTTTGAACATTCACATACAGGTTTTTGTGTGAACGTATGTTTTCAGAGGTAACCACTTTTAAAGTTTTGGTTGTATCAAGTATTTTCTATGTAAATGTACATACGCATTTACATAGAAATATCTGTCTTTTTGCAAACGTGGAATTATAGTATGCCTATCGTTCTATACCATGCTTTTCCCTACTTGGCAGTGTATCGGTGGAGGTTCGTTTCAAGTGTTTTGTTTGTTTTAACCTGTTCACCTCTTGCAGAGTGTCTTTAGTAATCCAGGACTTTACTTTGCAGGTCCCTATCACTGTTCAGTCCATTGTCATTCAGTCTATCAATAAAACTCTAACACGACTGGAAGACACGGACACATTGAAGCAGGCTCTTGTCGAGACTGGGGCTGTTAAAATCTGCACTAAGGTCGTTCTAGAGGTAGGTGCCCGATTTGGCCTTGAAAGCTCGATATTTGTGGCAGACTCAGGTTTCATTGTCCTGGGGGGTTAACTGGACTCTCTCCAAAGGGGGTTCTGGCCCACACTGTGGTACTGCTTTTCTTGACTTGGCCTCCTGCCTGCCTTTACGCTATCCCATCAGAGGATGCTTCTTTGTCTCTGCAGTAATCATGTGTGATTTTTTTTCACAAACCTAGTGACTTACAAGAATACATCACAATTTGTTGTCGCTGTTGTTTTAACATATTTCCTCTGCAGATATAGATGATTTGATTCTGCCCAGACCAGATGGTTTGGGTCTTACCTAACTGGGTCCGGAGAGGCCTGGGTGAGCCTGGCTGTCAGCTGCGGTGATGCTGGGATAACAGACCCGCCCCCCGCGACCCGGCCGGACAGGCGAGAAGAGCCGCAGGAAGCGGAGAAATGGGGAAGGATTCCCTCCTATGCATATTTCATCGGGGTTATTAATATAGCTACAGAAACGTAATGAGAACAGGTATATTTGGAGTATTATTTCGTTTTTAGGTGAAGTACAGTCTGACATTTACAGATGCCGGTGAAATAACAAAAGCTCATCTGTCTGTCCTTCTGGGGACAATTAGCAATGCAGTGGTTCCGCTTCAGCAGACGTTTGAAATTCATTTCATTCAGGTAAGGTTGGTCAGTTTTGTACCAGTACCTCATTGCCAAATAAAAAGAAATCCTAGCTTGTTAGTGGACAAACATCTCAACTGAGAAGTATCCCCACATCTAACCCCCATACTGCACATAGAGCTGGTGCATAGCATGTGGTGTTTGTTAGGGGCCGTGTGTCCTTTTCCATCTGGGACCCAGGTTCCCTTGCATGTGCGCTTGTTCCTGACAGCACGACGTGCTCCTACACTCAGAGATACATTTATAGTTCTGAGTAGGGGGGAACATTTTCTTTCATTGTTTGGTAATCCCAGATTTCATCATGAAAAGCATTTCACTCCCCCCCGCTCACCCACACCACTTCCTCATTAAAATGAGAATTGTTTGGGGGCATTTCTGTATTGTCTTTCAGCAAAGCACGAAGCCGGTTCCTCTCAGTGGAAACCCCGGTTACGTGGTGGGGCTGCCACTGGCTGCCGGATTTTGGCCTCCCACGGGGTATCCTTTTTGGTTCTGTGGAGAAGGTCGATTCTCCGTCCACATGCGGGAGCCGTACTTCTCTTTCTCCGTCACGGAGGGTCCTGTGGGCAGGAGAGACTGGTCTCAGCCAGAGCTGCCCCTGCGTGGCTCTGGTGCGGGGGTTCTGGCTGCACAGCAGAGGGGCCGGGTGGAGACCGGCGGTGAGGGGTGCAGCAGCATGGCCCAGGAAGAGGTCAGTGTGCTATGATGAAACTCTTAACACAGAAGAGCTGACAGACAGATGTATTGCATTTCACACTTTAGGGACTCAGATTTAATGCCTTTGAAAACTTGGAATTAATTTCAAAGGGCCAGTTTCTGAGGCTTTTTCTTCTGAGGATCTTTTAATCAGGGAAAATAGAACCGTTTCTTACCCTCTCCTGGGAAATAGCTGTCAAAAGGCCCGGAGTAGGGATATTTGGGTCTTATTCATGTCTCAGTTCACACATGTGCCACCGTCTCCTGAGAATGAGACTGCTTTCTTACTGGGTGATCGTCCCTAACTTTCTGTGTATGTCGGGGATCATTCAGACCATGAATCGATACGGACAACTTACTGTTCTTCGTAGCACAGCTGAGCAAGACTGCTTAGCAATAGAGGGCATCCGGACCCCAGTATTATTTGGTTACAATATGCAATCGGGCTGTAAATTAAGGTAAGGAAGTTAAGTTGTTTCTATTGGAACTTGTTTATGTTGACCAGAAAATAAAACATTTCTACCCCATCCATTGCAATCAAACCTCTGCATCAGCCGACACCTATGAAAGCCACAATGTAGCTTATTAATGGATAGTAGCAATAATGACAATACCTTATAATGATGTCAATTTTTGTTCTCTAATTTTAATTCTCAGAACCATAAACTATTTGTCATGATTCAAAGGGAAGCTATTACAATCATTTTAAAAATCAAATATGGCAGAGTAAAAATCTCAAGGGTTTGTGTGTGTTGTTTTTGAGGTTGCATAGCACTTGAGCTCACAGCAGAAATATTTTCCCTGAGAGTCCTTCCCATGTTTCTGAATTTTTGTGTGCTGTACACAGTATAATCCAGTGAGAAGAATCTTAAATGCAATCTGTTTTTAATTTACTTTTTTATTATCAAACATGTACATAATGTAAAATGTCAACTAACTCTGCGTGGCTTGTTATAAAAACAGCAGTTCTTACCCTCACGTGCCCCAACCCAGAGGCAATCACTTAACTCTTGTAGCTGATTTTTAAATTTACCCTCAGATCTTTAAATTACCTGCATATGATGCAACTTCTTGGTATTTTGTCTTTATGAATGATTTCTTGGGTTTCCACTGTGGAAAATGAAGATTCTGCTCTTTTTCCTTTCACCCTGTACCCCACCACCCACTCACTTCCCACCCCTGCATCTCCCCAGGACAATTATATCATTATTTTGGTTAGACCAAATAAATATTCTGATCACTTTAGACCAGCAATTCTCAAAGGGGGTTCTGTAGAATATATTTGCACAAGACATCAGTAGGGGTGGGTCTATGGTCAGTATGTTTGGGAAACACCAAATTAAGTTAAAAACACAATTCCTTACTGCAGGACTTCTCAGAGCCTTTACTGTAGGACTTCTCAGAGCCTTTACTCTGCCAGTATGCTTCAGGAGGGACGTGGGTGTGCAATGTTCCCCACACGTTGGGCCATGGAACCCTCCTTGTACAGAGCCTCCCGATGGAGCACAGGTTGGGAAACATCGTTTTGGATTCATCTGCCTGGCCAACCAAGATTCTCAAAGTTAGAGACATTTTGGCTTCTTTCAAACAATCCACCTTTTGGAGAGTGAGAAAATAAAGAAGCTGGAGAGAGCACACGTGCTGTCGAGGCCTGTGATCACTGCGGGTGGGAACAGCAGCCTCATTCCACTGACCTCCTTTTCCTTCCCCAAAGGCTGACTAGAGCGACCACGTGTCTGCTTGTCGCGGAGAAGATGAAGAGCCTGCTGAGGGGCCAGGGCTTCCCAGATTTTGTGGCCCCTTTTGGAAATTCCCGGGCCCAGGATGTGCTAGACTGGGTGCCTGTCCACTTCGTCACCCAGGCATCCCACGTGAAGGTAAAGGGAGAAGGTGAAGGCCATGTGCTAGGGCCCCTCCTGCCTCCACGCTCCTCTCTCGGTGGGGAGCTGGAGAGGAGCTTGGGCTTTGTCATCTGCTGGACCTGGGTCTTGAATACTGATTTTGCCCCTTGTTAACACTGTCGCCTTTAGCCATTGATTTTATGGGTTTGAGCCTGTTTCCTCATCTGTTTCCCATTACTGACCTGGGCTTGTTGAGCTAATGGGGTAACACTCACGGTGCCTAGTGGTCACTCCATAAATGGGAACCACCACCGATCACCGTCCTGACCATTCTCACTCTCACTGTTGGTGTTAACACGAGGCCTCTAGGCGGCACACGAGATGAGGGCGAGGACTGTCTCAGAGTGATTGAGACACCCTCCCACCCCCATAGCTGTCTCATCCATTGTTCCCTGGTCTATAAAAGTGGCCCACTCGTGAGAGCTTTCAGTTCCAGAGTTCCCAAGAGTTTAATGGAAGTTGACATCCTGCAAATAGTTTCCTGATCACATGTGATTCTTCTGCCCACCTTTTTCTTTTGTCTCAGCAGTCAAGAGTGTGGGCCAGCCCCCGTCACCGTCACCGGAGGTGTGCTCTCCATTTTATCCTTTAATTGCCCAGCTTTTTCTTGTCACAGTTTCTTCAGGCCTCTCATTATCTGCTTAGCATATTTATAGCATGGTGACAATGGGGGCGAGGACTAGCTCACTAGCTCTGATCCCGCCCTCTCCACCAAGCCCCCAGCAGAGACCTGTGATTTCTCAGTCCCTGCTGTTCAGCTGCTAAGTCTTGGCTCAGCTCCGCTGCCTCAGTGAACCAGGCAAATTACTTCTAGCTCCTCAGAGGTGGGTGAAGACATCCAGTTATTACTTCCCCTCAGAAGGGAAAACAGGTTGGGAGGGGCAGCAGTGCGACGTTAGCTTTGCCAGGGTCCTGAGCTGATCCAGGGAGCTCAGAGGGCCCAGAGCTGGTTTTGTACCAACCTTCCAGGAAACCGGGTCAGTGGAGGCCTGAGAGGACCTGCTAAGCTCGGTTATAACAGCTGCGTGTCGTATCTCCTAATAACAGGATAGTCTCAAGGATCTTTCAGCTTGCAAATTTCTTAAAAGGCAGTTTGAAGCTAAGCAATTCCACCAGTGCCTTTTGGGCAGGCATCAGAATTAGGAGGCCTGTTAGCTTTTTATGCCTTGAAAAGATGTATTTTTAAAAACTTGTTATCGTGGCACATTTTCAAACATACACAAAAGTAGAATACAATGGAATCCCCTCTGCCCCTCATGCAGCTTCGACAGCTGTCACATTTGCCAACTAGAGATCTAAAGGAGGGTAAAAGGAAGGTGGCAAGGCCCGCTCACCCACTTTTCTCTGGGGGCTGACCAGACAGCGTCCCACCTGGCACCTGTGCTCTCGGTTCACACGGAGAGTTGGTAACATCTTTGACAGCTTACAGGCTCTGCCTGCGAACCCCAGTGCAACATCTTGATTGACAGATGAACTCAGATAAACGAAAAGAAGGCACATTTCCTCTCAGTGCATTTTAACGTGATATGCAGTCAGGTTTCATTTCTATTAATAATACCATCCTTTCTCCTCTCCACCCAATGCCAGTTTCTCTCCTAATGTATCTCTGAGTTAGATGTAAACATGTAGGTGAAGTTAGAGCAGGTAAGGCCCTGAAGTTTCCACAATTGAGTATTGGGATTACAACTCCCAGGGTAATGCTGGCCTCTTTAGAAATGGATAGAAAAATGTGTTTTAGGTGCTAAAATATTTTTGGAGCGTTGAATACTTTAAAATGTGCTTTCTCTAAGCAGTTTTCATCTGAACTTCTGTTCTCTCGTTCAGAACATTTTGTAATATATGAAACATTTTATAATTAAAACTCTGAACTGCAGGTTAAATTTGACTTGAGGTTGTGTAATATTCAAGTGGATTAATAGCACTTTGTTTTGCAGGATTCTTGCCAGCTCCCAGTGGCTTTAGTTATAGAAGTGAAGTGGACTAAATACGGATCTTTACTGAACCCACAGGCTAAAATAGTCAACGTAACTGCAAATCTAATTTCATCCTCATTTCCTGAGGTAGGCCTAACTTTAGTTTCAAGATATAGGTTAAGGGAGCATTTGAGATTTTATACCCCAGCATGTTCCGTCAGTTTGGCTCAAATAAACTCTTATTTAAAAAAAAATAATAAAGGCAAAGGTTAAGATACAAATCCAGACAAAACTCAAGTGTGATAGTGAAATTTATTACTTTGAAAAAGATTATAATTAAAATTTAAACAATTTGGATTCTTAAACAGTTTAGCAGTCATTATCTTAGAGAAAAAAAACTGCACGGACAGTGGTTTTATTCACAGTAGCATTCTTGTTTAGATTTGATCTTTAAAATTATTGTGAAAATTGAATTCTGATCGACATCGATGTGTTAGGACAACCTGGGTAGAAACTACTGACAGTGGTCGGGTGAGGAAGAGAATGAAAGGTGCCCCATCTCTGTTACGCTGGTAGCACACTGGACGGCAAGGCTCGCATCACTGACTTTTTGTTTCAGACCAACTCAGGAAATGAAAGGACGATTTTTATTTTCACTGCGGTTACTTTTGTGGATGTGTCTGCACCTGCAGAGGCAGGCTTCAGAGCTCGGCCAACCATCAATGCCAAGCTGCCCTTTAATTTCTTCTTCCCGTTTGTTTGACGTAAGTCGCTAGTTAAGGAAACGGCGCCACACCTCCAGAACAGAGTGGGGGCGGGGCCCGGGATCCCTTGGAAGCGGCCCATTTTATTCCGTTTCTGACCCTTGCGGTTGCGCCCAAACCAGCACGCCTCTCCTCTCCACTCATTTATCTCCTTCCAGAAGTTTTATCCTGCTTGGTCTGGCTCTAGAATGGGGCACCGTCTGGTCTTGGTCATTTCCAAAGCTCCCAGCACGTAGGTCACAGGTGGAAACCACACCACATCTTTGGGAAGACTGTATAGAGAGCAGACTCTGAAGTAGCATGGGCGCTGCGGGCTTGTCCAGTTTACTTGTCCCTTGCTTTAATGTGAGTTATTTTAAAGATAATCATTGTTTTCTGTTTTCTTTCCTTTTCAGGTCCCACTGAAATGAGTACAAAAATAGGAAAGTATTGTATAAAATTATGCAAGTAGAGTACAAGGCCTCAGGAGGGGATCTTCCCCCAAATGTCATGTTAATTACAGTGGAATCTTGGGTCCAATGACATTTCTGTACCAGGCACTCTTGCTAGCTCGCTCTCCAGCTGGTGGGCTGGTGTGGGCTGCCACAGAGCAGTTCCAAGCAGCTGAAGCTGGGAAGAATATAGTAGGAGGGCCCGCAGGAAGGAGAGAGTTTATTTTATACATTAATTGTACAGTAATTGAGAAAAATGGTGTCAGGTGGAGCCAGCTAGAAGCTGGATGATGCAGCTGGATGATGCAGAGGAGGGGGCTGGGTACTTGAGAACAGCCTCCCCGGGAGAACTCGCAATAAGAGAAGCTGTTTAGAACATCCTGGACATATATAAGGCCTTTCTAGAATGGGCGGGTAGCCAAGGTAGCTTTTTTTTTTTGGTCTTTCACAGTGCTCATATGAAAGCATGCACTGGTTCTTCAAGATCCATGTGAAGTATGAAAACTGTACATTTGATGAGATTAAAATTTATATACAACTAGTAATTGTCTGGCTTTGTTCATTTTCAAGCAAGAATTAAAGTGTTTAACATGAGAAAACATAGCTTATGATACATTTGTTAGACAGTGCAGGTGGGAACGGGATGGGAGGCTCTCGGTCACACCAGCGAAGAAATAGAGCTTCTGACAGACCATGTCCCCAGAATCCAGGCTGGGTGGGAGGCGGGCACAGGCATCAGGCCACACCCGTCCTCCAAACGGCCCCGGGAGTCTCTCATCAGGGGCACAAGCCCACGAGGAGGCAGGGTCTTCTCTTTGCAGCAGAGCGGGTACCCTCTAGTTCACCTCCCCAAGAAGTCCGTGCTGTCTCAGTAGCTTGTTAAGTCTCTCGATTTCTTGTTCCTGTTATTACAAAAGCAGACAAATAACTGGGTTTACTTTCTGAGCCTCACCAGGGATGTGACAATCATTCAGTGGGCCCCAGGCACAGGGACACGGCGCTGAAGGAAGGCTACACTTCTTGTGGATTCAGTCCACTGAAGGAGATTGCTACTGTCAGATGGGGTCCCAGGGACAATAGCAGTGACAAGGATGGGTGCGTGGCATAGTTCTGGGAAGGAGGCGCTGCCTAAGCCGACTCCGAAAGGACCAGGGAGACAGCCCAGGGGCAGAGCACTGCAGGCTAAGAGCAGCTCACAAGCAAAGGCCTGGCGGTGAGAAGCACCATGCTGAAGGCGGGAGACTGCAAACAGCCAGCATTTTCCCATAAGTGTTTTCTTACCTTCTCAGAGCAGCTGAATTCAAGATGTTGGATCTTGGCGGCCAATTGTATATTAATCTGTTTTAATCTTAACAGTTGCCGTTCCGATCGTGTCTTAACTGAGATAATTATCCCTGAAAAATAATTGAGGGTCTCAATGATTCTGGTTTCCAGTATAACCACTTAAAAAAAAAGTCTATTATAAATGTATACAGTTTGGAAGATGGTGACAGACAAGTAAAAAACAGTTATCAATAAAGGCATCAGAACTAAGAGGGTCAGATTTTTCATTTCTGAGCTACTCAGTACCTAGTTGTACAATATTTCTCTTTAGTTCCCATGGGCTGGAAAATCCATAGAAATAATCACTGACCAGTTGAGCATCAAGTTCCTTAACACAGCTCATTCATGATGGCACCGCTGCTTAGCAGTGTGCACAAAACCCACAAAAGTACAAGGCTGGAAATACTCGAGTTTGGGGCTGGGATTGCCACTTTCCTACAGTGGTGGCCATGTTAGTCGTCAGGCGATAACCTAAATCTTGGCTAACAGCGGGGTCATCTGATGGCTCCCAAATGTCCACACCACAGTGGGGATACTGTCTCAAAAGACTGCCACAACAGGGGGATGCTATGCCCCTTTCCAAGGAAGAGTGACAGTATCTGGGCCCGTTAACCCACACATGTGCCTGTGAGGCCCGGGAGCAACAGGCCCTGGTCCCGGCGTTCTTGGTTGTCATACTGGGTCCAGTTTAACCCAGTGTTACTTTTTCAGACCTTTCAGGCCATGCCGCTAAATATGACAGCAATGCGATAATGAGCGTTAGCCAGTCCTATGCTCCGCTACCATTTAGACAAAGTAAATGAACAAGTTCCAGATGGTTTTGGTTTTATCTGCAAAAGCGAATCTCACCAAGGTGTGACAAGAGTAATGGCAGTAACTGTGGCTCATGAGTCCTTTATAATCAGTTGTGGTTTATCTACCTCAATTGTGCATAAACTCTGTACAGAGTATTTTTCTATTCGATTAATGAAATTATCAATTAGCATAAGCATCTTCGATAGTATCTGAAAAGCTTTTATTTCCTTTGACAGAACCCAAGTGGATGTTCTTCACTTCATGAGCTTTCTTTTAATCACTAGATCTGAACTCACCCCTAAAACCCACAGTGCCCACAGGCAAAGCTGTTCAGATAGCCTCACACGTGAGCAGACATGGCCCTCCACCTGTGCGGTCTCGCCCCAGCCAGTAGGCTGTGACAGAACCCGCTGTGCCACCAAAGAAAGGAACTCTGTCAGGGCACGGCCTGCTGCAAACGGGCCGCGCTGCTGCTCGCTCACTCCCAACAGACCCACGGCGTATCGTGCTGGGCCCTGGTCCAGCGGTCCCCAAACCTGGCTGGACACTGAAATCACCTGGCAGTACCTCAAAGACAGACACCCTGCCTGGGCTCCACCCCAGGCCTCTGCATCAGTCTCCATTATTTTTAAAAAGTGTTCATTGAAGGTGATTCTGACATAGCAGGTCCATGGGCAGGCGTTTGAGCAACTCTGACTACACTGACAGCTGAACAGTTAACTAGCTGGTGATCACTGTCACCTAAAGTCACAGTCGTCCTGGCTTCCCTGAGACAGAGGCTCCCCACACCAACAGGGTGTGCTCCCCAACAGGGTGTGCGCCAGGAATAGGATTTCTACCTGAAATGTGGTAAAGCAGGATTGTCCCAAGTGTGTTCTCCAGGGCCACAGTCTATAGCACGCGACTAGGTGTTATTTCCCCAGAAAGTGTCAAATCGGTCAGTTTGGAAAACTATGGCAGTTCTCAGAGCCTTCATCATGCAAACGCGTGCTGTGACTTTCTCAAAGGGGGCAGGACCTAACGCACAGCATTTCAGCTTCTCTACACCCCTTCTGGTGTGCCCCTCCCAAAGTGAGATAGGGTTTGATAGGAAACACCAACGTGAAAACAAAAGTTGCTCCGGGAGCCAAGCTGGAGGGACCAATCAGGGGTGAGTCTAACCCTTTCCACAAACATCTAGTGATCGTGGAAACAGGACCGAAAGGAGAAGGGTAGTTCCTCTCAGAGCACATGGCTCGGTGTCAATTCGTAGCCACAGAGGTGGCGCTGGGACACCAAATCAGACCACTTCACTTTCTTGAGACTGCGGTGAGGAGGAGACAGGAATCGTAATGGAAAGCACCACAGCAGCCTCTGCGCCCACTCTCGGCTCCGCCCACTCTCGGCTCTGCCCACTCCCGGCTCCGCCCACTCCCGGCTCCGCCCACCCTCCGTCTCTGCTCGGGAATCCGCGAGCGCAGGGGACCTACCATTGATGATCCGGGCCACTCTCCACAGCCGGAGCAGAATCAGCAGGCCGAGAGCCTCAAACTCGTGCTCACGGAACAGGAGGACAATGTCAAGGATGAAAGAAACCACCACGACAATGGCATCCAGGATTTCAAACTTGTGGTGTAAGAACTCCAAACGGAAGGCATATATTTTAAAGGAAACTTCCATCATAAAGAAGGTCAAGATGGCAATGCTTATGTAGTGGAATAGCTGAAGGAGACAAGGAGGCACAGTGAGAGCAGATCCAGGCTGGTCACAGGTTGGGGCAGGTCACACAGACCAGCTGGCCTCAAGTGCCCCTGCTTGGTCCCCAGAGAGAGATTTCATACACTGACCAATCCGAACTCCTGCCAGCACCACGCGCTGTTCTCTGGCTGGCAGTATAGCTGGGAACGCCACAGACAGGGCTCTGCTCTTCCATGGGCAACTGTGTGGTGGCAGCAAACATCCACCACGCCTATTGGCACAGCGATGCCATTGCTAGGAATTTATCCTATGGCTAAGTTCACACGTAGACAAAGGCCTGTTGTGAGGCTATTTACTGCAGCATCGTTTGCAGAACGATAGAACTATCTGTTAGAGGGCACTTGGCAAATGCATCACAGAACCTCCATATGCAGCACTATGCAATTGTAGAAAAGACCCAGGCTGATCCATGTGTATTGATTAGAAATGATCAGCAAGGTAGACCGTAAATGAAGAGTTCCCAGGTCTTGATTTATAAATGCTGGTCTTCACTAACAAAGTGAGCTGGGATGTCATCTCGGGCCTGCAAGCAAGGAAATGCTCAAAGACTAGGGAGTCATGCCAGACACAGCAGTCCACTCCAAGAGGCTCACAGTGACAAAATTTGGGACCATTTGAACGTCGAAAAGAATGACTATGATCGTAATACTCTGAATACACACACACAGACAGACAGACACACACACACACACACACACACGCAAAATCCCTGAGTCCATAGCAAGTAATTGTGCACACACAGGAAAAAAAAAGGAAAGCTCTACTTTACAAAAGAATATCAACTACTAGATGTAGAAGGAAAGAGAGAAATCATTGGTTTGCATCCCTCTGTGTACTCACTGCCCAGCCTGTGGATGCTAACTGGGGAAGAAGACACTTGCAGGGTGCCGCAGTGTCCCTGAGCAGATTATTTGTAACTGCAAAGGGAAAAGTGTCCCTGGACAGCAGAGCAGCCCAGCATTCACGACCTTAATCAAGTGATCTTACAGGGTATCAATAACAGTCGACCCCTGGCCCCATGCGCCACAATATAAAGACAACAGCTCACCAGCGAAGAACTAACTGTACAAGACTCTGGACTAACCTCTAGTTACAGGAAAATACAGAGAATAAAGGGACAACTTAAAGGACTTCTGAGGAAACAGTCTGACAAATCCAGAATGCGGGACACTGTATAAGATGATTGGCTGGACTCTTCAAACAGTCAATGTCATGAGAAAAAAAAAAAAGGTGAGAAAATATAACTAAATATAACATCAAATGTCTGGATCCTCGTTTGGAAAAAAAAAGCACTATAAAAGACATTCTTGGAATGAATGAGGAAATTTGAATACAAACTGGTTATTAGACATTAAGGAGTAATTGATAATTTTTAAGATGTGATAATGCTATTATGGTTCTGTGGGAGAAAGACCTTGTTCAAAGTATTGAGGGGTGAAGTGTTGTGATGTCTAACTTACTTTCAAACGGTCGGACAAAAATACACGGGTGTGTTTGTGGATATGTCTAGATAAAGCAAATCTAGCAAAATGTATAATTGCCTTTTTTCCTTAATAAAAAGTTGAAGAAAAAGAAAGGCACAAGACAGTGAATATAGCAGGTATGTGACTGATTCTGTTGAAAAACAGAGAAAAGAAGTTCATCAATGGGAGGAAAGGGACCTCGAGTAGTAAGAAGGATGTTTAATATTTTTTTCCATCCCTTCTATCACTTGAAAAGACATTTTTCCATTATCGGTTGAATTTTGTTTTTAGAAAAAGTGTGTAGGGAGACACTTTTCAGGCCCTGGCCTTCTCCCATGTTCCTGATGACAGGGGCCACATACGGTGCGTTTTTGGTGAGTCCACTGCCCCTTGGGGAAATGTCTGGGGCGGACTCAGGCGGGAACTGTGAATTCGTGGGCACATCCCCCAAGTGGCTCCATCCTAGGGACCACATAGGAACATCTGCAGGAGGAGACAGAGCGTGTCTGCCTCTTGGGGATGGGAAAGTAGCACTGTCCTCTAGAATCCCATGCTCCAGCCCAGTGGTCTGGGTTAACTCAAGAGTCAAGCCATTGGGGTAACTGAGAACGTCTCCTGCTTGTAGTAAATGCTTATCCATAATTTGGAAAGGAAGGCATTTTCTCTGCTCTTTGGCTAAAAGTATCCAGTCAGTCAAACTACTCATAAGGCCTGGCGACTCCAAGGCGAGTGCTGTCTGCACCACTCTGCCCTCTGTCAGTGTGGCTAACGGAAGTGAACCGAGTTATAGGGCTGCTGACACCTTACCCTGGGTGCATAGTTGTTCTTGTCAGGCTGGATGATCCTCAGGTCCAGAATCAGCTCGGCCAGCACCAGGAGGGCATCCAGAATGACCAGGCAAATGATGATAACCTGCGGGCCGAGGGAGGAGCAGGAAACCATGAGACATAAGTGGGGACCCTCCTTCCACCTGGAACAGCTGGTTTGGAAACATCTAGGCGAAACCACTGGGGAAAAATGCCAAGGCTGGGAAGCTGCTGCCCACAGCCCGAGCGCCCTGCAGGGGGCCTGCTGGGGGCCAGCTCCTCTCACAGAAGCCCCTCCTTCTGCCGCCTTCCTGGCCTGTCCGCCCCCAGGCAGTGCCCGTCGTAGAGCTGCTCTGTACAGCTCACTGACCCTCGGTCACCGCTTATCTTTCTCTTACTTGTTCACTGCTTCCCAGCATCTCTCAAACCAAATTGCTAATTCCTAGATGGCAAAAAATATATAAGTAATCAAAAAGTTTTGACACGTTTATGTTTTTCCAGTTCTAAGAACTGTTTTTGCCAGGGTAAGCCCAGAACAGATGCTCAGTAAATAATTAAGAACACCCAGCCTCAGAGATCTGAGTGGTGGAAGGACCTCCAGGGACTGCCTTCCTCAGCCGGCCCGGTTAAAGCGATATCCGCTATGCACATAAAACAGCTTCCATCCAGAGCTGTGGGACAGCAGCCCCAACACGGGGTGGAGTGAGGAGGGGGCCGGGAGAGGCCAGGGGGACTGGGAAGGGCTATGGGGAAGGCAATCAATCTCATGACCTGCCGGCCGAGGAGGGCAGTGGCAACCAGGCCGGAGTGAGCAGGTGACCTCAGTGATGGTGGTGATCATGGCAACGTCTTGAGGTGGTGACGACTTTGGCGAGGGCGCTAATGGGAAGGAGGGAGGTGACGGTGTTCAGGGAGACCCTGGGGATGACGTGGTGGTGGCGGAAACGGCAGCAATGGGAGGAACCCCAGAGGACACTGCGTAATCCCTCTCTTCCTTTTGAAATCTTGGACCATCACTTGCTTCCCTGGGGCCTGCCTCTTACACTCTCAGGTAGACAAATTTGGGCTCTGAAAGTTAATCTGCCGTTATCTTGGCAGTGTCTGCAGTTTCAGGATGAAATTCAACAAGTTCGGGCCTATATAAGAAAGAACTATTAAGTTACAAAATAGTCACAGGGACATAGAGTACACAGCACAGGGGACATAGTCAATAGTATTGTCATGGCCTGTGCAGAGCCAGAGGGGTGATGTAGAGAGCGACTGCGGAGGGGCGGCGGGTCATTTCATAAACCATATAAATGCCTAACCAACGTACTGTAAACCTGAAGCTAATATAAATGAAAACGTTTTAAAAATAAAATTTAAAAAAGACTAACAAATCTTTTGACCATTTCAAACTGTAGCTAATTATTTCAGTAATTAAAGTATTTGATGACGTGGTTTATTGTGAAAATTGCATGGCAAATTGCTTGGTAATGAAGTTTTTGCACATATCCAAATTCAGTAACTTAATAAAGAGGAAAGCCTCTGGTGGGTGGGTCCTTCCTTCCTTC
>NW_006434829.1:5806234-5814265 GCF_000325575.1 Pteropus alecto
TGCTTCTTTCCTTCGTCCCTTCCTTCCGTCCTGCCTTCCTTCCTTCCTTCCTTCCTTCCTTGCTTCCACCCTCCCTCCTTCCTTCCTTCCTTCCTTCCTTCTTTGGTTTTATTTTAGAGCTAAAGGAATCTGATCTAAAACCAAGACACAGAGATATTAAAAACCAACGGAATATTCAGCCATTAAAAGAAATGAAGTCCTGATGCATATTATAACACGGACGAACCAAGAAAACATTATGCTAAGTGAAAGAGGCTGGTCACCAAAGACCATATATATTGTACAATTTCATTTATATGAAATGTCCATAACAGGTAAATCTATAGAGACAGAAAGTAGATCAGTGGTTGTCAGGGCCTAGGGGGGTTACTATTTAATGGGTACCAAACCTCCTTTTGGGGTGATGAAAACATTCTGGAATTAGATAGTGGTGACAGTGGCAAACATTGTGAATCAGCTAAATAAATGCCACTGAACGAATTAAAGTGGTTAACTTCATGTTATATGTATCTCCTCTCTAAAGAGACAGATAGACCCAAGCTCACAAAACTACAATGCCTGGGTCCCCACCCCGGCCTCTCTAAACTAACCCCCAAGGCCCTGAATTTACCAGTTCACAAGTAGTTAGCTCTATTTCTGAGGGGAGTCACGCAAATTCTGTGACTTCAGGGAGGCTGGTTAATTTCAAGTTCCCGCCTGGCAGCGATGGCCGTGCCTGCAGCAGAACGCAGTGGTGCAGAGTGTGGGCGGCTACGGGCGGCCAGTCCTGGGCCACCTCCCCCAAGAGCCTGGACCTCAGGGACATCTCTCGATACTGCCGAGCCTCAGCGTTAACTCTAAGCTTCAGTGTCCTCCTGGGGAAAATGAGGTTGGTCATACTTTCCACCCCAGAGCGATGATGGGAGCATCGCATGAGATGACGTGTGGAAGGCGCTGAGCACGGGGCCCAGCCACCGTGAGCCAGTAACAAAAGTGAAGCTCTTCACAGCTATCGTCCCCTGTCCATCCATGGTTTCCACAGAGGCCCGACACACCCCGTATACTCTCCCTTGGCTGTGCCACCCCATGTGAGAAGCAACAGCAGTTAACCATATATCGTGTCACTTTGGCCACCTCAAACGATGGGAACAGGTGGAGACTGCATCCAGGAGAGGGACTGCAGAATCTTCTTGTGTGCTGATTCCACTGGCGCAGATCGAACCCCTGAACTGGCAGCCCTCGCTCCCTGCTTCTACTCTGAGACCCTCAACCAATCTGGTCACGTTACCCCCTCTCATCCACATTTAGAACCCCCGATGGCTGTCCATTGCCCATGGGCAACGCCCTCCTAGTGCCTCCTCTCTTCTCACTATACACAGGCCACGTGGACCCTTCTCAATTCCTCCAACACTGCAGACCCTTGCCCTCACAAGCCCTTTGCAAACATGGCCTCCTGCCCCAAAGCCCTGCCCCTCCCCCATCCACAGAGCTCACTCCTGCCCAACCCTCAGGTGTTAGATGAAATGTCACTCCCTCCGCCACACATCTTCTGCCTCCCAATCCTAGATCAGGTCTCCCCTCAACCTCAGGATCTCTGAGCCCCTCCTGTTCCCCTGCAGGGAGCGTCTCTCCACTTGTCACCAGCATCTGTCTGGGTGATTTCTGGAACGCCTGCCTCTCCACTGAGCATGGCTTCTCCGTGAGTGAGGGCAGGTGTGTGTTCGTCGTGCTCGCCGCTGTACCCCTGGCACATAGTAGGTGCTAAAAAACGACTGTTGAGTGAATGAATAAACATCTCTACTTATTTTGCAACAGTCAGTCTTCTTTTTCCCCAGTATGAGTATCTCTGGGGGGCCCCAGCTCAGGGGGAACTTTGTAGTTGCAGGGGTGGGGGAGCATCCAGGGCTCCCCTTGCAGCTGGGAGGAGGCCGGCTCCTTCCTTCTGCTCCTGAAATTGAGGGTTTGGGATTTCAACCCCAACAACTTAATACCACGTTTCCTTTGCTGTCACAGCCACAGAGAGAAGTGAACTGGAAGGCGGACCGGGTTGTTTGGCCTGCATTTTTTCTCTAAGCCACACAAAAGAGAAAAAGACCAAAATAATTTTTTTTTTCTATGTTACCCTGGAACAAAGTCAGTGATGGGAGTGACAGGGACTGCTTCTCCCTGCTTCAGAAGGGACATTGGGTCTTGGTAGGAATTGGGTTATTTTGGTTTCAGAGGACACCTGCAGCTGGGTCCCCAAAATGGCTTCATTTGAGAGCCGGGATGACAAGGGGCTACGTGCTTCGCTAATGTCCCTGGGCCTCCTGCATTCTCCTGGGATGCAGACACGCTTGTGGACACCTGCTTGCCCACCTCAGCGCTGGGGGTGGGCTTCAGAAAGCTGGCCGGACTCAACCTGCCTTTGCCCTTCAAAATCAGAAGACGTCAGGGCAGGTCTTGAATGCCATAGGAAGTTCTGGTCTCTTTGTTATTTGAAGTTCTCCCCACAACCACACCTGGAGGTCGCAGGCACATTAAGCCAGGCGGATGTCTGTGGCATCAGTCCACAAAAGAGACTGAGGCTCCCACGGCCATGAGTCTGTGAGGCACGGGACCCTGTTGGCCTTGTTCAACTCAGGGCAGGCATGTCATGTTTGCTGAGTGAATGCAGGAGTGTTTCTTCTGCCTTCAATGTTTACAGTTTAGTTTGTGAGTGCATGTGTGGTGAAATTTGCACAACATAAAATTTATGATTTCAACCATTTGAAAGAGCGTAAAGTTCAGTGACATTAAACATATTCTCAAGGTTGTGTAACTAACTTTCACCACTATGTGGTTCCAGAACATTTTTCTCATCCCAAATGGGGGCCCTGTATCCATCAGCAGTCACTGCCCCTTCTTCCTTCCCTCCAGCTTGTGATAACCACCAATCTGCTTTCTGTCTCTAGGGTTTACCTATTTTGGACGTTACATACAAACAGAATCACGCAACATATGATCTTTGGTGACTGCTTCTCTCACTCAGCATAGTGCTTTCAAGGTTCATCCACATTGTGGCGTGTGTCAGGGCTCCATTCCCGTTTAGGGCTGAGTATGGATAGACCCCATTTTGCTTATCCTTTATCAGCTGATGGACCTTTGACTTTTCGATGATGATTTATTTAATCTCTGATGACATGGGACCCGCCCAGTGTACCCGCTGCTGTATGGGTACCTGGCACATGGTCGTACTCTGGGGACACCTGCACAATGAATGAGGCGGTGGCAGAGAGCCGCCCCACCCTGGCCTCGTGACTTTCAGCTGAGGGCTCTGCCCGCCCCCACCTCGGGCACCCGGGGCCCCTGCCCACCTACCTGAAACCTGTGGGAGCTGAAGAGCTTCCTCAGCGTGCTCCTGAAGTCGAGGGGCCGCCTGGGCGTGGAGACGGGGGCCGCAGTTGGGTTGGCAGCTCTGCCCTCCTCGCCCGAGGCCGGTGTTGCTGGCGGCTGCTCCTCCTCCTCCTCCTCCTCTTCCTCGTTCTCCCATTTCTCGTAGTTGACGTTCCAGGCATGGTAGTCGTCCCCAACGACGGTGAAGTGCTTCAAGAACTTGCTCATCCTCTCAGCGGGAGCCACCTTGGCCCTGCGGGTGACTGCCTGAAGGAAGGGGACAGTGAGCACTCAGGCAGGGTGGCCCTCGGAGCCCATCCAGACCATGCAGATCCCCACGTCTCTCTGGCAGGGAGCAGGGCCGCAGCTGGAGAGGGCTGCAGGGTTGAAGCAGCCCCAGTGCTCAGAGCACCGTGCGAGCACAGAGACTGTGAGGTCACGGTGGTTTCTGGTGCTTTTATTTTTGGAATCTAGGTTCTTAGTGCCGGTGAGGCAACAGGAAACGCCAGACCCCATCAGGCCTATCGCTGTAGTCTGGTTGGCAGTAACTGACGGAATTGGTACTGCAGCTCAGTCACAAAATACCCACCACAGGCCCACGTGTAAAGCCCAGAAGAGCGGACCTATGGTTCATAAGCATCGCCATCTGAAAAACCGGAGGTGAGAGTCGGTGGGGAGGGGTAAGCCAAAAGTAAAAGTACCCACAGTTTCACAGAAAAGCGAAGGCCTGCCCCCCTTCACATCACAGCTCAGTCCTTGAAAGGTGAGCAGCAAACAGATTTTTCCTAAGTTCAGCCAGCACTGTTTTAGATACCCCATGGTCAGTTGTTTAAAGACTGATGACTTCAAAGCAAAAAAAAAAAACAAATAATTCTCCCCACTTTCCCCAGGTAATAATTGTTTTATGGAGTTCAATAATGAAATCTTTCAGGTATGGGTACAAGAAAAGGCAATACGATCCATGGAATAGGAAAGGAGGGCCCAAAGCAGGCCCCGGTTCCTCTGGGAACCTGGATGTCATGTTGGTGGCAGTCCAGATCAGTGGGCAAAGGCTGGAGAGGTTAGGACGTCTATCTTTCTCAATTAAAAAAATAAATAAATAAAGTAAATAAAAGACTCCTCCCTCACACCACACACAGAATAAATTTCAGATGCATTAACATGAACAGATATCAATGTATTTTTATAAAACTCTCCAAGTCTTAGAACAAAATACAGGCAAGTCTCTTTATGGTCTCAAGACAGGGAAAGATTGCTTAAATAAGACACAAAACACTAAAGATATAGACTCAACTCATCAAAACTAAAAGCTTTTATATCATACACACATACACACACAAACACACACACACACACCCTACAAAGACACACTGCAGATTGGGAATAAGTATCTGCAATGTACCTAATAGACAAAGATTTAGTATCCAGAATATATAAAGAAATCTTACCCCCAAAAGATAACTCCATGGGAAACTAGGTAATGGATATTAATAGGCAGGTCCCTTAAGAGGAAACCCAAATGGCCAAGACACTCGACTTCACTAGTCCTCAGGAAAATGCAAATGGAGGTAACAACCACACACCTTTCACTCTTTAGATTGGCAAGAATGTGAAAGTCTGCAATGGCAAATATTGGTGATGGTGTGAAGCAATGGGGTCTCTTGAACACTGAAGATACAAACACACACTGGCACCACTATTTTTTTGGAATGCAATATGGTATTGTTTTGTTAAGATGAAGTTGTCCATATCTTTCGTAGTGATTAGTGATTCTGTCCCCGGATAGGCACCAAAGAAAAACTCGCCCACGTGTGCTTGAATCAGTGACATGTTCAAGAATGTTCACTGTAAATGTTCGCCTAAGTAGTGGGAGATGAATCTCTATTCATGTGATGGAATACTATACAGCAGTTAAAAAGAAGGAACTGTGTCTCTTTGCATCACGGAGGACAACACTGGTACTCGTTCTGTAGCACTGAACACAGTAGATCGCTCCTTTCTTCAAACATTTCTCTCATTGGCTTCTGGGAGTCCACACTCTCCTGATTTTCCTCCTGCCTCAATGGTTCCTTCTTGCCAGTCTGGCTTGCTGGATGTCTTAAGACGAAGACCTTGAATTTAAGTATTGGCATTCTCAGGGCTTGGGCTTACGACTCCCTCTTTTTTCCGTACTAAGTTCTTAGGGGGTCTCATTCAGCAACGTGATATGTAAATACTATTCCAAATCCCAGTCTCTCTCCTGAACTCCAGATATGGTACCCAATTGTTTACAGCAGCAGTCCCCAACCTTTGTGGCACCAGGGACCGGTGTTCCTATGAGAATCTAACGCCTAATGATCTGAGGTGGAGCTGAGGTGGTGATGCTAGTGTTGGGGAGCGGCTGCAAACACAGATGAAGCTTCGCTGGCTCGCCCACCCTTCACCTACGGCTGTGTGGCCTGGTTCCTAACAGGCCATGGACTGGTACCGGTCCGCGGCTCAGGGGTTGGGGACCTCTGATTTATAGGACATCACCCTTAGTTATCTAATAGCTACCTTACACCTAAGCATGTCCAAAGCAGGATTATTCATTCATCACTCAAACCTTCTCTTTTTCAGTTTATGGCATTTCATTTGTCTGTTTCCTTAGGCCAGTGACTCTGGCATCATTCTTGATCCTCCTTTCTCTCACTCTCAAACACCTGCCTAACAGTAAATTTTGTTGGCTCTACCTTTAAATTACATTCCCAGTAAGACCAGTACTCCCGTCTACATTGTTATTGTCTGGTTCAAACTATTCCTCCCCTGCCCTCTCTTGCCTGGATTATTGCAGCAGCCTCCCCACCTCCTCCCCGAATCCACGCTCCATACGGCAAGCAGAAAGAACTTATGAAACATAAATGCGATAGATAACATCATGTCCTTCCTTGAAACCCTCAAATGTTTCAGCACCCCTAGTTCCTCTTCCTGATCCCCAAGTAAATCCAGTGCCTGTTGGAATTCTCTTCCTCCTGGCTTACTTGCACCTTCTCTCAGATCAGGCCTCTGCTCAAATATCACCTCTTCTGAGACCTTGTCCGGTCACCCTCCCCCAGTCACACTGCATTCCCCTTACCTGGCTTCATTTTTCTTTATTGCACTTATTGCTGCTGACGTTATATATGTACTTGTTTATATGTTTATTATCTGCCTCCCCAGCTAGCCTCTAAGCTCCATGAGAGTAGGACTTTTTCCATCTTGTGCAACTGTCCACCCAGTGCCTTGCACACAAAACACTCAAATATTTAAGTGACTAAATGAATACAGCAATGTGGACAAATCTTTAAAAAATATGTTGAGTATAAAAGGAAGATATGGAAGAGCATTAACAATATAATATCACTTAAACCACTTCCCATTCGCCCCAAGAACACTCGCCGGCTTGGGGCTGCAGCATTTACCCCGAGATAATTCATGGATTACAGTCCAAACCTCACCCCCCCCAAAGTTTGCCACAAAATATCTCGCTTTCATTATTATTTTCACATTGCTCTAGTGTATCGATAGTCTTTGGAAACAAAGTAAAAATTTAAAAACACATACAAAATATTACTATGTACTGCTCTTGGAATGTGTAAAAATGGGAGTGTAAACATACAAAGACTGGGATTTCTGCTACTGACCATGACAGAGTAACTGGTATAAATAGCTATAAAACTGGATAAAATCTGTGAAAGTTACTGTGATCCCGAGAGAAAAGAAACATATGGGATGAGCACCACAACTGCCTTGGCTTTCTGCCTAGAGGTACTTTCTGGACTGTGGAGGCACAGATTATAGAGTTCAGGGCTACTGAGCCTCCCTCAGGAATGTGCATGGCAGAGAAAAGGAAGCTGTGCAAAGAAGGAGCTCCAAATTTGGACTTTGGCTGAGTCTTAAACTTCACATGTGCAGAGCAAGACTCCACGAGGCAGGACAAATTACAAGTTTTAGGGGGGAAAAAAAGACTCTTGGAGAACTGTGAGCTGAATAACTAGCATAGACTACACAGGGCTGAGTGGGGAGATCTGCGAATTCCAAACAGCCACAGTGAGAGATCTCACTGAACACCGAGCATTCAGTAGGAATTCTAGAAAAGCCATGCTTATCAGTAAAACTAATCTAGCCCTACAGTTAGGGCTAGGTTAAGCCCATCCCAGCTAAGCCTGGAAAAGATCAAGCTGATCCCCAAGTAAATCAAGTGTCTGTTGGAACAAAACTCAATATTCCATTAGGGAAGACAGCAAAACACAATCAATGGACATAACATTCATAATGTCCAGCATATAATAAAAAATTACTAGACAAAAAAATAAGCAGAAAATGTGGTCATAACCAGTTAAAAAAATTAGCTTCTTAG
Source organism: Pteropus alecto (assembly GCF_000325575.1). Taxonomy (NCBI): domain Eukaryota; kingdom Metazoa; phylum Chordata; class Mammalia; order Chiroptera; family Pteropodidae; genus Pteropus; species Pteropus alecto. Next base: position 5,813,925 of record NW_006434829.1, read on the forward strand.
CTCGAAATGGACAGAGATAATGGAATTGGCCAACAAAGACTTGAAAATGACTTGAAAATAGTTATATAAATATGTTCAAGGGTTTCAAGGAAAACACGAACTTAATAAAGAATAGAGAATCTCAATAGAGAAATGGAAACTATAAAAGAGATACGAATGCAACCTAAATGTCCATCAACAGGTGATTGGATAAAGAAGTAATGGTTCATATATACAATGGAATATTACTCAGCCATTAAAAAAATGAAATCCTACCATTTGCAATGACATGGATGGACCTAGAGGTTATTATGCTGAGTGAAATAAGTCAGATAGAGAAAGATAAATACCATATAATTTCA
>NW_006434829.1:5814439-5825677 GCF_000325575.1 Pteropus alecto
GGTCGATAGATGGTCATGGAGATGGGAGCATGGCACAGGGAATGCAGTCAGCATTAATGTAATGGCTATGTGGAGAGCCAGAGGAGAGAAACAGCAATTAGGGAGATCGTTTTATAAACTATATAAGCGTCTAACCCATGTACTATATACTTGAAACTAATAATAAAATAAAACTTAAAAACAAAAAAAATAAGAGATACGAATGGATACTTTCGTACATACATACATAAAATGAAAAAGCTAATTAGATGCTATAAGAAAGAAAAATTGTTGAACTTAAAGACACAGTAATAGAAAATATCTAGTGGAAGGATGGCTAGAATAAGCCTAGGGGGGAAAAAAAATGGAGCCTTCGAGACAATACTAAGTGGTCTAACATACAGGTACCTGGAGCACCAAAGGAGATGAGAGAGATTAGGCCATATATATACTTGGAGAAATAATGGCTGAAAACAATCTCTAAATTCGAAGGAAAAATATAAACATGTAGATCCAAGAAGCTCAATGAACACCACGAGGACAAACATACAAAAGAACGAACCGGAAGGAGATAGCAACCTCAGGACAGTGGCTATCTCAGGACAGGATAAGGGTTGAAATGGAGGAAGTCAAAAAAAGCTCGGCCTCCTTCTGAAAAACATTTTTTTTTAATTACAAAAAAGATTTGAGGAAAATATGACAAAATGTTAATAGCTGTCAACTCAGGATGATATTTACCTGAGCATATGATATTTTTATTTTTATATTTTTACATTATCAAAGTAAAATAAAACAATCTTTCTCCATTCATATGCCTTTGGATGCATGCTCGGATCGTTTTCATCATAAATTTCATGAGCTCAGGAAAGGTTAGCGTCCAAATAAATTACCTAGCCTGACTGCCCCGCTCTTTCAGAGGTGAGAGCATTTCAGGGCTGGGCAGCTGTGATTTCTTCAAGGTCACAGTACACTTAGGACGAGGACTCAAGTTCTTGGGCCCGGTTCTTTCTTCTGTGCTTTCTTCTGCTCTGAGGTGCCCTGAACATTTTCGAGCTCCAAATTAATCAAAGAATACCACCTCTTTCATAAGCCTCCCCTGAACTCCAACATTTTCTCGTTAAAGGGTCCGGAGACTGTGGGGTGAGGTTACGGGTGGTGCGTGTGGAGGTGGTAGGGCCCCAAAATGCTACATCGTGCATCCGTGGTTTGAACTCCAGGCTGCCTCCCCTGCCCCGTCTCCCATGTTGTTCAAGTACCTTGGGAGCCCCCTGATTTGATACTTCCTCGGATGCTAAGAGGCCTAAGGAGAGTTTACGCACTGACTGCATAACCTCCCGCGAGGGAACCTTCCGGTTCTTTCCCCACCCGTGATCCTGGGGCCTGTCTGGCTCTTTTCTCCCCACGCCATTCACTTTCTCCCCCACCACCACCCTGGTCCAAGCCTTCATCCTGTCACCCAGAAGACTGTGATGGCCTCCTTACAGATCTCTCCTTGGACCCAGTTCTAGCACATTCTGCACCCAGAAGCCTGAGTGGGTTTCATAAGCCCTCACCTCTGACCACGGCATCGAATCATGCCCCTTCCCTGCCTTTTGCTCTTTGAATAAACATTCGAGATCCTTCACAGGATGTCTGTGGCCCGGTGGGGTTTGGCCTTATTTCCCTCCCCACAACCTGACCTGCTCCCCATGCTCCAGGTGTGCTGGCTGCCCTCTGTCCCCAAGTGTGCCACACTCCCCCCTCTGAGCCTCACACAGCCTCTCCCCTTAACCCGGAACGCTCCTCTCCCCGCTCTGGCCTTGGGTCACTCTCACTCATGCTCGAAGCCTCGGCTGAAATGCCCCTTCCTCGGAGAGGCCCTCCTTGACCCCTAAAATCTAAATCAGACCCCGTCTCAATTTTTTTTTCTTTTTTCTTTTTTTGTGGTGACATTGGTTAACGAAATCCGGTATCCTTCTCAATTTTATAACCTCTCTTTATACTCTACTTTTCCTAAAAGAGGCCTCATCACAATTTCTAACTAGAAAACATTTTGGTGCAGCTGTTTATTTCTTACTTATCTCTCTGCATCAGCATTTAAACTCCACGAAGGCAGGGTCTTTGTCCCCTGAGTCGCATGTGGCACCTGACCTAGAGCAGAAGCCCATCGAGCACCTGTTGGCTGAGGGCACTAGTGCCCTGTCTCCCACGAAGGGCTGCAGCTTATCTGAGGTAAGACCCTTCCCCACTGCCCGGGTCCCCGGGCTGGCCTAGTGCCAAGCCTCCAGGTAGCTACTGGCCATAATTTCAACCTAAAATACCTCATTGGCAGATGGAAACCTCCTGTTCTAGTTCTCAGTATGGTGAGAGCTTCAGGGTGTTTTGCAAAAACCACATTTATATTTTACAGGAGAGGAAATTTTTCTTTCTGAAACCTTGTGACTAGTCAAGAAGCAGGTTTGAGTAATTTGGGATGAAAATATTTACGGCACCCAGCAGAGCAGAAAACAACTCTGGTTTTAAGTCAAAAACCTCTCATTCCAGAAGCAGAAACGTTCCAGAAAAGGGCAAAGACATAGCTGATCACGGAAACGTGGGCCTCGCAGCCTCACATCCCACCCGCTCTGCTAGAAACAACAGAAGGACTGACTCGGCGAGTCACACAGCGTTCAACCTCAGTGCCTGGCCCGGAGCTGCTCCTCCACAAGTGACAGCTATTCTCACCATTCTTCAACAACAAAAACTCTCAGCTCCACTCCTCCAACTTCATCTCTATCCGTGGATACCTCACGTCTCTGCTTCCCTGCCCGCAGCTGGCCTCTGCAACCCCCAGACTTTTCAATCACATGAACCAATATGTAGCTTAAGTCTTCGTTGGGTTGTTTCTCTCACTTGCAACCCCGAGCATCTAGACCAGCAGAGTCTCTGGCACTGAACAGCCCCCCATCTCTCTCTATCCCTCTTGCATTAACCCTTGCTGATCCACTTTATCCTGACGCTACTCTCTCTGGGGTCACCTTTCCATATCAAAGACCACCCCTGTGGTTCCCACCCGCGTGACGGTACTGCATCCTCTCACACGGCTGACTCGGTTCTTTTTCGCAGTCTCGTCTCTTGATTTTTCTATCTCTGGCTGCCTTTCTCAGAGTCCTGTACGCTGTCCCTGTCCCCACACCATCTGACGTCCCCTAGACCTGACCCTGTCCCGGTGCAGGGTGACTCCCCGCCTTTGGTGGTCTCAACGCACTTGTGTTCTCAGTGCTGCTCATGTTCAAATCAGGGTCTCTCTCCACCTGGATGTCTGGTATTCCGCCAGGTCGCCGGTGTGCTGTGACGCAGACCGAACTCATTTCTTATCTGTTCCCCCGAATACCCACCGTCTTCCATTCATTCCCTAGGGCAGGGCGTCACATCTACCCTGCTGCCCAAGCCAAGAGCCAATGCCCACCCTCGGCTCCTCTCTCCCTTGGGCTAGTCAGTGTGACCTCCCAGACACTGCTCACGCTCCTCCTCCTTCTCCATCTGACCCCTTCCTTCCCCTGGGAAGCCCACACCAGCCTCCTCACTCGGCCTCCTGCCTCCCATGCTCTCCCCACCCACCGCGGTGGCCAGCGTCACCCTTCTCCAGTGCCAACCTCGCTGTGTCCCTGCTGCCACCTACCCCCCACCACCTCATAACCTCCAGTTCCCCAACCCCCGCCTTCGGGACTAAGCCAGAGGGGTCCCCCGTCTCCTCCCTGCCTCCACCATTCTCCACCGTACAGAATGCCTCCCGGTTCTAGAACAAACTGCACTTTCTCTTGCTTCGAGGACTTGGCACGCTGTCCCCACTGTCTGGAATCCCCTCTGCCTGTCTCACCCTCGCTCTTTCAGGCTTCACAGACGTCTAGATTTGATCTCCCCTGGGAGGCCTTCTTTAACCGCCGCCCGCTGGCCGAGGGCCCTTCCTCCATTTCCCCATCAGGCCACTTACTAGTGAGCACGGCGAACGGGGAGGGCGGACACTCTCCCTCCCTCGGTCACAGAGAGAGGCTCAAGGAATAGCTAATGACTGAATGAACGAAAACCGGCAGGAGCGACCCCCTCAAAGAGAAATGAATTACCTGCTTCTCTTTAACACGTGACGGGTAAAATTACTAGCTGGGAGAAAGAGGGGAAAATGAGAAAAACAGACTTAGAAGAGATGAAGAAAAAAATGGCCTCACGAATGCCTATTTTTACAGGCTCCGAGGCTGCCGTCTGTAGGAGGGGGAAGTCCCTATTTCATGGTCATCAGGCAATCACAGAAAATGGCACTTTTTAAGAAATTCAGCCAATTCAGCCAATTCCCAATTCCCAGGGCCCAATGTCCCTTAAGTCCCCATTCCCCCCTCCCCCAAGAACTTATTTTTGGGATCCGATGTGGTCATTAATCAACACCTCCACTTCCAAATGCTAACAAGCCACAACAGCCGTGACATCTATTGTTACTGATTATTACATTAGTTGTTATATTAACACACCACTAAGTTCTTTAAATGCGCTATTTCATTTAAATTCCTAACAACCCTCTGAGGTTGAGGTCATCATTTTGGGTCTTGGTGAGGGAGGTGACATGTTCACAGACGTGCACTTGGAAAATGACAGAGCCGAGATCTGACACCTATGCCGTGTGACTCGGAGCCCACGTGTTAGAACTCATGGCCGAGAAGAAGCCAGGCAGCTGCTGACTGGACAGCTGCCCGCTAGGAGGGTGTAATGGGTTGCACTGTGGCTGTCCCAAAATTCATGTCCACCTGGAACCTCAGAACATGATCTTACTTGGAATATGGATCTTTGCAGATGGAATTAGTTAAAGATCTTGAGATGAAATCATCCTGGATTTAGGCTGAGCCCAATCCAACGACCGGTGTCCTTATAAGAGGAGAAGACACACAGACAATCCCCTGAGGAGGTGGAGACGGTGACTGCAGTGACGCATCTACAAGCCAAGGCACACCAAGGACTGTCGGCAACCGCCCGAAGCTGGGAGACAGGGAAGCACAGACCTTCCCTCGGGAACTCCGGGAGGAGCCAACCCTGCCGACACCTTGATTTTGGACTCCTAGCCCCCAGGACTGAGAGAATACATTTCTGTTGTTTTAAGATTCCCAGTTTGTGGTCGTTTGTCATGACAGCTCCAGGAAATTAATACAGAGGGCATGTGCCCAAGTCGGCTTATGATCCCCTGGAGTAAGCGAGCTCTTTCTGAGGTCACAAAACCACCTGGATGAAGCCTTCTTCTATAGCCGATCTGGGTAGCAGCTGCTGCTTTTTGCTCACAGCTTACAGGCCACCCCCACTCCCACTGGCTCTCCCTTGAGGCTTATAACAGTCCTGAGAAGTAGGCAGTCTTTCCATTCTGCAGAAGGGGAAACTGAGGCACAGGAGGAGAGACCAATTGTCCAAAGTTACATGGTGTGGCAGGTGGACAGAGGTATAGGGAAGGAGACACTGCTGTAGGCCACCTGGGGGACATGTAAATGGGTATGCCCTTTTTAGGCGAGCAATCGGGTAGTTTCTTTCATCTTTTGAAAATATGAGTCTCTCCAATGTGCCAGGCATGGGAGTGAAGAAGGGGATAAGCCTTAAACCAGTTTCTATCAAAATTTAAAGTGTCCCAAATCATGTGACCTGGCAAGGTGACTCACACGAGCACACAGATGCTCGCTGCAGTCCTGCTACAACAGCCCAAACCTGGAAATGACCTCAGAGGCCATCGTTAAATACACGATGGCAGACCCACGATGCAGAATACTACACGTAGAAGGTAAGAATGCAGTCAGCCCGTGTACCCACAGGCACCCGCATAGAAAGGTGTCCTTGATCTACAGGTAAGTAAAAACCGGCATGTTTCAGACTGGAATATACCATATAATTCCACTTTGGTTAAAAGCAGATAAAAATCAACGACCCAAACCAAATGGTTATCTCTGGGAAGGGAGTGGACTTGGAGGGTGACGAGAAAGTTTCAAAATGTTTTTCTATTGGGTTTAACCACAAGAAATAGTCATTTTGGGAGGAAGATCCATCCTGCAGAGAATTGAGGGGTGAATGAAGTATTTGGGGGGAGGGAAGGAAGGAGAATGAATATATATAGGCATACATACCCAATACATACATAACTGGAATCTCTGAATAGGGAAACCAAAGGAACAGAATAGTTTAAGATATAACTCAAGAAAACTTTACTGAAGTGAAAAACTAAAAAATTACTGTTTTTGTAGGTCAAAACTGGTAGAAATGGACAATTTCATGTGATTCAACCTGATATATACTAGTCTAGTTTGTTGTTTTAATTTCTTATACTGAGAACCTGTTCATGTAGAATTTTTTTAAAAATACAAACAAAAAAACCCCCATAAGTGGTAAAGTCAATATATGAATTCAAGTCTACCGGCTAATTAGGGGGAAATATAGCAGAAAAGCTGGATTTTTAAAGCAGAAAGAATAATGATATTGTAAGAGGTGGAATCAAGGTTCTGAGATGCAATCTCCTCCTGCTTAGCAGATGGGGAAACTGAAGTTCTGCAACATGGCAACCGCCACTAGTCAGTGCACAGTTCACGGACGTGCACCTGGGTCTCTTGTCTTCTGGTTCAGGGGGTCCTAAGACACACCCAGGCAAGATCAGAAGTGGCCTCCAATCCCTGCCTTCCCTCTCTCCCCCGCGGCCCACTCGTCACTAAGCCCAGTGCATTTTAGCATCTAAACGACCCTGGAATCGATGTCTACTTCTCCCATCCTCTGCCACCACCCTGGCCCTGCCTCATCCTCTCACAAAGAAGACATCCCAGCTCCTTGCTGCTCTCCTCGTCACTCTTGCATTCTCAGAGGCAGCTAGACAGCACTTCTTGAGACATAACCATGTCACTCCCCGTGCAGAAAAAGCCTGAGGCTGCTGTCCTTAGGAAGGCCTGCACGGCTCTTGGCTGGTACCCGGAAACTTGGGATTTGGGGAGGCTTCCCTCCGTGCCCTGATGGAGAACAGCTCGCTGTGCTTATACTGTCTGTATAAACAAAGCGTTTTATGGTAAACACCTGCTCTCCTTCCATGAGTCTGGAATTCTTGTAAGCACTGGGCAGAAGGTGCCTGTGTGCCCAGCCCCCAGTGAAAATCTTGGGCCCTGAGTCTCTAACAAGTTCTCCTAGTTGCCAACATTTCACATGCATTGTCACAACCTACCGCTGGAGGAATTAAGTGTGTCCTGTGTGACTCCACTGCGAGAAGCCTCTGGAAGCTGGAGCCTGGCTTCCTCTGGATGTCACCTCATGTACCTTTTCCCTTTGCTGATTTTAATTTGTGTCCTTTTGCTGTAATAAATCTTAGCCATGAGTCAAACTGCATGCTGAGTCCTATGTGCCTTCCTAGCGAATCACTGAATCTGGGGTGATCTTGGAGACCTCTGACACACTCCCTTACTTAAAGCTCTTCTTCGGCTTCCCGCTGCTCTTAAAAATAAAGACCTAAGTGCCTTGCAGAGGCCCACGCCTATTCTGCATGCTGTGTCCTCTGCCTATCTGACCTCACCATTCGCCACCCTCTGCTCTGGCCAGACTGTCTCCACTCGGCCCCCTGTACTTGACAGGTTCCTTTAACCACAGGGCCTTTGTACACTTTTCTCTGCCTGAAATTCCCACCCCTCTTCCACCTTGTCATTTACCTTCTTTTCTTTCCCCCTTCATGAGATCTCCCTCAAGTATCCCTGCTGCAGGGAGCTGAGCAGTTACCTCCCCCACCCCTTCACCCCAGCCCCGCCCCCTTGCTGTCACTGGAGGCCCTACACTACTCCCCTGTGGAGTCAGGTCCACCTGGGTGTGCCACTGCTGGAGTCTGTCGCCCCCATCAGGACAGAGACCGGGTGGGCTCCTGCTCGTGCCCTATCCTGTGTCCGGCTGACTGCAGTTTCCCACTAAGCATGCCTGGAGGGTTGACAGCATCCCTGGCTGGAAGACTCCCAGCAATAAGCTCAGGGACCCCAGTGCCACGCCCCACCCTAGCCCCTGGGGATTTGTGTTCTGAGGAATGCCTATTTTTAAAATCAGGGAAGTCCTTAAATAAGTGTAACAGTTTTTCCTTCTCTAGGGTGGGGAGGAAGTTTGAGGTTCACAAAACCAGCCACCGTGGTGATGGCTGACTAGCTTGGGGTATGGGGGCTGCTTATGGGCTGAGGGGCCCAACTGGCGGCCCAGGTACCCCCCAGAGCCAAGCACTCCAGCGTCTCCTTTTCCTGCAGGGTCAGAATCCCTCCTGTCTTGATAAGAGTCTGCCAACCCAAAATGACCATGAGGCTGGATGCAGATGATGTGGGAAGCGGTATCTATAGTAGTGCAAACCGTAGTGATTGTAAGTAGAGCACCTGCCACTTCTGAGCTCTGTGCAAGGCCCCCTTTATAACATACTGCAGAAACTCCATGAAGTAGGGGCCTGAATCTCCATTTACAGGTGAGGAAACCGGGAACAGAGAGGCCAAGCAACATGCCCCAGGTCACACAGCCAGAGCTCAAAATCCTACCCAGGCTGCCTGGCCCAGAGCCCCCTCCTTTTGTTTACAAAAGCATCGAAAGAAAACGAAAGCACAGAAAAAAACGCAGTTATCCAGCTAGAAATTCAAACCTGTCCCCAGTGTGAATGAGTCATCAAGACACCCCTTGTCCCCCAATGTCTTGGTGATGCTTCAGCAGTGGAAAGGCTAGAATAAACAGAGTTCAGGGCACCCCTCTTTCTTGTACAGTGGCTGTCACCCTGGCTGCACACAGAAACCACCTAGAAACTCTAAAGAACCCCGATGCCTGGGTCCTAGGCCCTGAGTTTGATTCAGTTGGTCTGGGGGTGGCCTGGGGTGTCAGGATCTCCCATGAGCGGCCCAGGTCGAGAACCAGCACCACAAATAAACCTGGGGCCTCCAGAGGCCTCGTGAGAAATGAGCCAAAGGGCTATGAGGCTTTCTAAGCACTCCTGGCTCCTAGGTTCCCCAGACGCGGCTGGTGACACAAAATCATCTGAGATGGGGCCCAGGTCAGCTGATGGGCTGCAAAGCCAGCTTATCCTCATGATTGCGCCCACAGCCCTGTGCTGAAGGGTTGGCTGCAGTCGAGCCTCCAGCCAAGTGCTTTCCGAGCTCGATTTTGTTTCATCCTCACGACTCTATCAGAGGCTATTGCTCTCGTTTTGCAGAAGAGGAAAGCTGAGGCTCCGAGGGTGGGAAGGCGCAGGGGCAGAGGGGCGCTCTGAGGAGGGCAGGTGTCCCCAGCCCGCTCAGCCCCTCTCAGCAGAGCTGGTTACAGCAAATCAGGTCTGAACCACGGCTAAAACCCCCCACCGGTTTCTCCTGTGACACAGCTGTTTTTCTCTCAAACAGCTGGGGAGCTGAACAATCACAAAGCTCCTAAAAGCAATTCTACTAAAACAGTGTTTTAAAAACACAATTTACTCCCTAAGGGTAAATTTCTAAAAGGAACTCGGTCTTTGAATCAGTAACAGACTTATTTGCTATAAGTGGTCCTGGCCCAGTCTTCCCCAGGTCCCCCGCAATGCCGCTGGACCAGCCCCTCAAAATGGGCCTCTCTGTGATGACATAGGCTCCCTGCACCAGGAAGTCCCCAGGCAGATCCTTGGCTCTGTATTCCAACCCTCTGCTTCCTCTGCTGGGTCTGTGCCCTCACACCCATCCCACCCCTCCACATCCCCATCCCCACTCACCTGGACCTCCTCCCCAGCTTTACCTGCTGTCATTTATTGCAATGAGCAGACCTTCACCCTACGTAAAATTCTTTCAGGATTGATATTGCAAAAACATGTACAAAAGGAAATAAATTCATAATAACCCCAACACACCAAACTTATCATCATCCGCCTACCTCTCTGCCTAATCCATGTCTTTTACAGTTATAATCAGAGTGCAGACAATTATGGATCCAATTTTTCCCACTAAGTTATACGCATCAGACATAGACCCATCAGACTTTGGCCAAGAAACTTACCAAAGAGTCAATACTCTCACAATTGCATTTTCCGATTGTTCCTCATTTTTAGCACTTTTATTAATTTTAAGATCACATTTTATCATTTTAACATTTCCGAAATCTGCATGTGTTTTACATTTGACTAGTGTCAGCGCTGTGTCACATTTTATCTCGGTAAATGGCGGCATTGTTTTTTCTTCTTCATGGTACATAAAATAACAGTGCGTCTACACTCAATGATGTCTTATGCACTAAAAAATATGGTGCTGTCAATTATGCTTTTTCCTTTTTACTGGTTATTTCCTTTCCTGTAAGTGAGATGAACAAGTTTGATCATAAACGTTTTCATGATTCCTGATAACAGTGTCAAAATTCTTTTCCTGAACAGCTGTGTAGGCTGACCTAGCCCCTCTCTAGGTGTAGGAATTAGCCAGAGGTGTAGGAATTCACCACAGTACAACTAGCACCAAGCATTTCCGCTTGCTTTTTTGGTTTGCCTGATTTAATAGTGAACTATAAATGAAGGAAAGTGTGAGCTGTTTCCATTTGCCTCTCTCTGGTTAAAAACCATTGGAACTCATAGGTGTTTCCCCTCTATCCTGTTAGAAACACCAAACAGAATTATCTTCTCAAGGCTGGGAGGTCCCAGAGTCCACTTACCTTTTCATTCCAGGTGGCCATTTTCCTGTTGACTCCAGATCTGGAAAATGAGAAAACATTTGTCCAGATCTATCATACTGCTATTATTTGCCTTAGTATGTGTTTTGCAACACTTTCTTACAATTTTTAAAAAAAACTTACATGTCTGAAAATAGTAAACGATAAAGCTCAAAGTGTATGTAGAAGGATGTACATCTTGGGGATTCACCCAAAAGAATTAGAAACAGGCAGTCAATCAAATACATGTACCCAGAATTCAAATGGTTGGAACAACCCAAGTGTCCATTACCATATAGATGGATAAAGTAAGATGTCATAGTCACACAGGGAATGTTATCCAGCCATAAAAATAAATGAAATACTTTTGTAATATATACAAATGTCATTGTTATACACCTTAAACTAATATAATCTTATATGTCAATTAGTGAGACCTCAATAAAATTTTAATAAGAAATGAAGTACTGACATGTGCTATATCAATGAAACCTCTAAAATATTATGCTAAGTGAAAGAAGGCAAAAACAAAATATCATATATGACACGATTCTATTGATATGTATTATCCAAAATATGCAAATCTGTAGACAGAAAGCAGATTGGTGGTTGCCAAGGGCGGGGTGTTGGTGGGGGGAG
>NW_006434829.1:5825695-5829848 GCF_000325575.1 Pteropus alecto
GGGGGGTCACCTTAATGGGTATGGGGGTTTCTTTTTGGGGTGATGAACATGCTCTGGAACTAGACCGAGGTGGTGGCTGCATAACACTGTCGATGCATTAAACACCACTGAATTGTTTACTTTACCAAAGTTAGTCTTAAATTACATAAATTTCACTCCAGTTAAAAAAATCCGTAGATTACAGCGCTGACATTGCTCTGGAAAGCAGTGAAGAATCTAAACATCCACCAACAGGGGTCTTGTTAAGTCAGTGAAGGTCTATCTGAGCAGTGAGAGCAGTGCCATTAAAGCTTCATATGTGGATGAGGAAGGAAGTGAATACAGTAAGGCCCCCCACCTCATTAAATCACAACATGTAGAGCATGATCCCATCTATGTGAAAAGGTTACAAATGCATTTTTTAAAAGTCTGCAAGGATATAGCCAGACTCTTCACAGTGGTTTCTGCTGGAGGAAAAGGGAGTGATTTTGGGAGTAGGGTGGTTATTTCTCCTCTCTCAGCTTTTAGGTCTGAACTTTTACAATGACTACGTGTTACTTTTTCAAAATTATTTTTAATGTAGGTGACATATACATGTAGTAAAAATTTAAATAATACAAAAAGATATACTGTGACAAGTAAGCTTCCTTTCTACCCATTCTTCCCAGAAGTGGTTACTCTTACCAGTTTCCTACTTAGCCTTCCGGAATATTCTGTGCCTTCGTAAGCCCGTACATATTTATTATTCTCTTTCTTTTTTTTTTTCCTTAAACAAACAGGAGCCCACACTACTCTGAACCTTGCTTATTTCCCTTTAGGGTGTGGTAGGCTGAATAATGGTCCCCTGGGGATGCACACATCCTAATCCTAATCCCTAGGGATTTTGCAGATGTGATTAAAGGATCCGGAGATGGATTATCTAGGTGGGCCCAATGAATCAGAAGGGTCTTTACAAACAGAGCAGGAGAATCAGATGTAGAAGGAGATGTGACTATGAAAGCAGAGACTGGAGTCAGAGAGAGATTTGAAGATTTTATGCTCCTGGCTTTGAAGATGGAGAGAAGGGGTCATGAGCCAAAGAATGTTGGTGGCCTCTAGAAGCTGGAAAAGGCAAAGAGACAGATTATCCCCTAGAGCTTCAGAAGCAATGCAGCCCTGCTGACACCTTGATCTGGGCTCCCTAAGGCTGATTTTGCACATCTGATCCTCAGAACTGTAAGATAATGTGTTGTTTTAAGCTATCAGATTTACGGTCATTTGTTACAGCAGCCATAGGAGGTTAACACAGTATCTCAGAGGTTGTCCCATGTCAGTCTGTCTAGATCAAGTGCACTGTTTGGAGTGACTGACAGCACAGGATTCCCCTCACCGGAGGCGTGTGCCTAGTCCCACCAGTGACCAACTCACAGGTTGTTTCCCAATCTTTGCTGCCCCAATGTTCCAATGAAGAACCTGGCACGCTGTGTGTCACTTCTATGATTTTTTTAAAAAAATTACCATTTAAAAAAAAAATTCACCAAGACTTCAAAAAAAAAAAAAAAAGAGGAGTTCTTTCTCTCCCCACAGCACCATGCCAAGGGACTTTCAAAGAGTTTCTTGCTGGTTGACTGGCAGAGCAGTTTCTGCAACCAGCGGAGGTTGGTTCCGCGTGTTCCTGTTCCAGCCCCTGGGGCATGTCACCCTGATCTCACGAGGGGGGCTCAAGTGGAACCATCGCCACACGTGAAGGTGAAGGGGAAAATTAAGGTGCCGTGGACATTTCCTTCTTTCATAAGACAGGAAACAGAACTAGCACCTACCTAGAAAAATACCCAGCTTCAGTAATTCAAGCAACAGAAAATTTAAACCTAACATGACTTCTCCATTAAAAGAGACAAAACAAATAAAACTGAGAACACCCAATGCTTGTGGGGCTGTAGAAAGACTTGCACACATTGCCAGGGATAAGTTTTCTAAACAGCCACCTGGTAGTAAGTGGCATGTGCCTTCAGAATGATCACACCCTTGACTTCAACAGTTTGGGAACTATATATGTCAAAAGAGATCACTCGGTAGCAGAAAAAAAACAAACAAACAAATATGTGCAATTTGCACAAAAAAATGTTTAAAGCTAAGTTGGTATTACGGCTAGAAGCTGGAAACAGCATCCAAGCCCCGATTTAAGGAAAAGCTGAGGAAGGCAGTGGGTGGTTAGGAGGAATGGCAACTCGGAGGTCTATGCAGAAAGAATGCCGTGAGGCAATGAGGAGAACTCTGAGGGTTGCACACTCTGCTTGCAACTGTACAAAATTATCAGACCTTTTCCTGTGTGCCAGGCAGAGTGCTGGGTTCTGGGGAATCCGAAGGGAAGAGGCAAGAAAAAGGTCAGGGCCCTGGTAGGCTGACATTTTAGCCGGTGAGACCAACGAAGAACCAAGGGAAAAACATGAGCAAGGAATCATCATCCAGGTCTAAGCAAGGGAAGACGGAGAAACGGTAATGCAACGGGGTGCAAGCGCGTGTGGCTCTGGCAGTGGGGTGGTCAGGGCAGACTTCTGAGCCTTATAGGGTGGTCCCTGAATTGCAAGGATGTTAAGTTACACGAAGATGGCAGGGAAGGACATTCCCAAGAGGAAGAGCACGTGCAGAGGCCCTGAGAGCAGAGAACTCGGGCATGTCTAAGGAGAGAGCTGTGGCTGCACTGGGCAGCAGGGTAAGAGGATGGTGGCGGGAGAGGACAGTCGGGAATTAAGTAGGCCCCCTCAATGCTGAGGGTCTGGGGGTCGAGGTGGGAGCGCAGAGGAGCAGCCAGATACAGAATATGCTGAGGGGTAGAACGTGCGGTGGGCTTTGATGTGGGGGTGGGCCTTGATGTGGGGGACAGGAGAAGAGCAGGCTGAGGGGCAAGGATACTCTGGGCTTCCTCCTTCTTGCTAAAGCAGTGGGGGGGGAGGGCTTGGGGGATGCAGAGAGGTTCTGGAATTGTGCAAGCTGCAGCTCGAAGATTTTCAAAACCCTGCTCTTACCAGCCTTTCCTCGAGGGGGTCAGAGAGGGAAGAAGTTGCCACCCCCAGCCTTGGTCTTACTCAAGAAGCTCCAGCTGCTTGGCGGGGCTGCCCGGAAACACTGCAGATCTCAGACAGTTCTGACTGACTCGAGGTTAAAGGTGTCCAGGACAGAGAAGTGCTTCAGAGGGGCGGGGATGGAGCTGGGCGCAGGTGGGGCCAGGCACTAGGCTAGGCCTTCACACCAGTCATCTCATTTAATCTCAGCAATCCCATAAGGTGGGTGCCACGCTTAACGCCATGGGACAGATAAGAGGTACAGAGAGGTAAAGTCTCATGGCTAAGCCGAGAAGCGCCCCCGGGACCCAGTGGAGGTGCTGAGATAAGGCCTGGGAGTTCCCGGAGGGGGCTGGACTGCTCCCCCCACTCCTGGAGTTCAACCTGACTGCAACCCACCATTCGGATTCCTCCCACCTGTTACCCAGGAGAAGGATTTGCTGCCCTGGGTGTCCTTCCCTCAGGGTGGCTGGCTCATTTCAGTCTCCTCCTAGGATACCTGGCATTGGCTTTATCCCTCCCACCCCCCAACCCCCACTTCTCTCCCTGGGGTCTGGGGGCGGGGCAGGGATGGGGAATAAAGGAACTCAGGGCTTCGCACCCACCTGGGTGTGTAAGTTCTGGCTCTCAGTCCTTTGGCTGCGTGACCCAAGGCAAGCAAATGGCGTGGCCTCTCTGAGTCTTGGTCTCTTCACCTGTAAGAGGAAGACAAGGATGGTTGGTACCTACCTCACCCTCACGTGCTGCTGCTGCTGCTGCCTGGCGTGAGCTGAAGTCAAGGCACCTGGCCCAGACTCCGGACAAAAGGGTAGTTCTCAGCAATACCCCCATTTCCAATGGGAGATGACTGAGGCCGAGAGGGGCTTCGCTCCCAGGTCCCGTGCATGTCGTTTCCCGTTCTGCCCCTCTGATGGACTCCAGCACCCCCTGGGCAAGGCAGGGGTCCCCGGGGGAATCTGCCCGCCCGCGTGGGCCCGCGCTGGGAAACGCTGGCACCGAGGGCAGCTGGGGCGGGCTGGGATCCCGCGGGGTCCCAGCAGGATGGCGGGAGGCCTGCTCCCCTCGGAGGACGCGGGCCGAGGGGCCGCACGCCGAGACGGGGCACGCCCCCGCCCGGGAGCACTCACCCTGGG
>NW_006434829.1:5829948-5838616 GCF_000325575.1 Pteropus alecto
CCCGCCCCGTCCCCTCCTCCCCGTCCCCGCCTCCGGCCGCCCACTCACTCCGTCCCGCCGAGGCCTCTGGCTCCAGCCTGTGTCTCGGTCCCAGGGTCCTCGTTCTCGCCTGTCTATCGACCCACCCTCTTGATCTGCAGCTTCCCCCACCCAGCCCCCTCTGGCTCCGCAGACTCGAGCCCGGCCGGGGCCTCCCGCTGTCCCGCAGATGGACAAAGGCCAGCAGGACGGAGGCGGGCGGGGGGGGGATAGGTCCATCCCCTTCTCCACCACACACACTTGGGAAGCAGGACCTGGCTTCTGGCGGGCCCCCCCCCCAAACTCTTGCTTGCTTAGGGGTGGCCTTGCTTGCTCCCTGCACAGTATCTGGCATGCGGGTGTGGCGGGGCAGAATGTTCTAAGGGGCAGCGACCAACCTCGAAGCTGTCAGGATGTCCCTGGATGGGGGCTGAGGCTAGAAGTGAAAAGGGGGTGCCCTGCTCCAGGGCCGGTATTGGCAGGCGCGCGGAGCCTTCCTGCCCGCAGCCCTTGCTCAGGCCAACGACTCCTCACCTGCCGGGCCCAGCTGTGAAGTCCCTCCCTTGTGGGCCCTCTTTGCCCAGGCTTCGCCAGCACTTTATTCATGCCTTATTTCTGCCGCTTTGCTGCTCACACTGGAATCAGTGGTTCCATTAGCCTCGGTCTTCCCCCAAAGGCCATTTGTCCCAAACTTCCTAGGCCAGAAGCCGTCTATCTTCTGCACACCTCTCTGCTTCTGGTTTAGCTGGGATTGGGAGGAGCCTCAATTCCCTGGAGTTGAATTCGTTTATGGCAGCTGTAACAAAGTCACCACAAACCTAGTGACTTAAAACAACACTTAAAACAACACATCTCTGGAGGTCGGAAGTCCGGATGGGTCTTGCAGGGCAAAAATCAAGGTGCTGGCAGGGCTCTGTTCCTTCTGCAGGCTCTGGGGTGGGGATGCGGGGCTGTGGGGGGGATGGATCCATTCCTTGCCTTTCCAGCTTCCAAAGGTTGCCTGCCTTCCTCGGCTCCTGGCTGCATCACTCTGACCTCTGGATCATCATCACATCTTCTCTAGTTCTGACCCTTCTCTCTTCCTCTTAAAAGGACCCCTGTGATTTCATGGGGCCCACCTGGTCATTCAGGATAACCTCCCCATCTCCAGATCCTTGATTTCATCACATCTCAAGTCCCTTTTGCCAGGTAAGGTATCATATTTACAAGTTTTGGGGGTTAGGATGTGGGTATCTTTGGGAGGCCAGTAGTCAGCACACCACAGGGCTATTGTTTCCATTAGCTTCTACTGAGTCCCTCTTCTCCATCCTGCCTCCCACCTCCTGCTGGGCAGCAGGCTTTCTTAAAACATCTTGGTTTGATCTGACTTCTCAGCCACATTTTATGATTACAATAGTCCCATTCCAGTCCTGAAGGCATGGTCTGGTCCATTTTAAACTTCAACCTTGTGTTTAACTAAAAACTCCCCTCCCCCTCTAGGTCCAGCTGGACAAGTGGAGAGGTCGGGTGGACTGGTCCTTCCAGTCTTCCTCTGCTCCCTCACGGATGAGGAGAGAAAAGGGGGCGGGAACAGGTATCAGACATCCCCTCACCTATCTGCCCACCTGGAAGCTGCAGGCCTCTTTCTGTTGGTTTGAACAACTGTCTCGCCTGCGGTTATAAGCTTCGTACAGACAGGTGCTGGTCCTACTAAGGCAAGGTTCAAACCCTGCCGCCGGCTTGAGCCTCTGGCTGAAGCCTGCTGGAGGCACCATTCCTTTCTCCTCCCATGTGCTGCCTCTTTGCCCCACATGGCAGTGGTCCTGGGAAAGCCTGCAGCTTCCAACCTTGCCTGTGCCCTGAAGACTGGAGCCACCAGCAGGAACCTATTTCCATACCTTTTAAGGATCAGGATCCTGAGGGAGCAGGTCAGCAAGTCTAGAGAATTTAGTAAAGTTCTCAATATCACTGTCTTTACTGAAATCCTTCTATTACTCAGTCTTCTCAGTGGACAAGAAAAGATACATCTTTATCCCCAGCATAGAGTTGGGCACATAGTAGGTGGTTTATATTCCATGATGTACTTATGCAATAGCGTAGATTAATAAATGAATATTCAGCATAATAGATAAGGATGCCCCCCCCCATTGGGGCTTCTCTTCAACACTGAACTGAAGATCCCAGCCAATGCAATAAGGCAAGAAAGGATGGGTACAAAGATTGAAAAGAGAAAAACTGTCATTTGCAAATAATGTAATTGTCTACCTAGAAAATCCAAGAGACTCAACAGTGTAGTATTGGATACCTACTGCGTGGTAGGCCCTTTCTGGAAACTAAATATGAGATGGAGGAGCAGCCCTTGTTCTCGGTGAGCTCCCAGGGAGGTTGGGGAGCTGAGGCCAGCAATCCTCAGGGCAGGGTCCCCTGCAAAAGAAGGAATCCAAGAGGTCCATAAACTTGGATGGGAAAACAATTACATCTTTATCTCCATTAACCGTTAACTGAAATTTAGCATTTTTTTTTTCAGTTATGAATGTAGGCAACAAACCATGGCCGTATTAGCAGTACCCATGACTTCGTCATCAGTCAAAGTCATTAATGTTTTCAGGTCACAATATGGTATTTGTAAATATCTCAAAATATAACTTATACTCAAAAGCTCACCACTACTTCAACGTGACGTAGTTACTGAACCAGCTCTTAATTCTTAGTTTTATATGTTCGCAAAGAATTTCACCTATTACTTCACTACGATTTAAAAAATAATAGCTGCATTTCAAGATAACTGGTGTCCTTTGTAATAGGATGCATTCTAGTTCATGCATTTGAAACATTCTG
This sequence comes from Pteropus alecto, assembly GCF_000325575.1. Classification (NCBI taxonomy): domain Eukaryota; kingdom Metazoa; phylum Chordata; class Mammalia; order Chiroptera; family Pteropodidae; genus Pteropus; species Pteropus alecto. The sequence continues at coordinate 5,832,784 of NW_006434829.1, forward strand.
ATAAGAGGACCCCTGTTACAAGACGGATTAGGAACTCCTGCTGTAGAGGAAGGACTTGCTCTCTGGTTTGGGCAATACTCGCATGGTTCTCTTGCACAAGGGACCCTCCCCCTAACCCCCACCCACATTGGTCACATTTCTTATCAAAGAGCAAGCCCAGCTTGTTTCAGTATGTGTCAGTCCTTGTTCTAGGAGCTTTCTGGATGTCCCGCCTTTGAATGTCATGGAGCATTCTGGGGAAGCTCTAAGCGTAGCCCTTGGGTCTGGGCCTACTTGTGCCTAGAACAGCTGGCACCAGGCTAGGGCAGCGGCTAATTCTGGGCTTTGCCCAGTGGGAAGAGATAGGGCTGCCTCTGCTGATTTTGCTTCCTCCAGGGCAGTGTTTTCAGCTGTTGCAGTTGACCACTTCCCTTCCTAAAGCGAAAGCCAGGTCTGGCTCTAGGAGAACGTGCAAAGACGGAAAGGAGAAGAGAGAAGTAGATCTCAGCCAGGGCTGTTTGAATTTCCCAGAGTTGCGTCTGCCGTCTGAGTCCAGAGGCTCCTTTCCCAGCATGTAAGAGTCATCTACGGCAGTGACAGCCACACAAGGTCATCTGCACAAGGCTGAGTCGTGTACCTCTGTGTGATAATGTAGCTCATTCAAAGGTCACAGCTAACTCTGACCCCTCCCCCTTCCCTGATACTCAGCTCAAACTTCTGCTCCATGGTTCAGAATCACGCGGAAGAGTAGAAAACACATCGGAGGTGGCATCAGCGACACTTGCTTTTAGATCCTGCCTCCATCTCTTCCCTTGCTAGCTGGCTGATCTCTCATTGACTTAGCAAATAATTTCTGAGTGCCAGCCATGAGTTGGCACTGAGGACACAGAGGTGAATGGGACAGACAGGTCTCACCGCCTCTCATCGAACTTCCTCTCTACAAAGACCGAATGATGGTATTATGAAAGAAATGACCAGGAGGTTACGGCAGAGAACGGTGGTGTGGGTAGAGATGAGGCCCTACCAAGGTAGGGTGGTCAGGGAAGGCTTCTGCGACACTTATTACTAAAAGCTGATGTAGAGCCGACCATAAAAAGGAGAAAACCTTCTAAACGGAGAGAACAGTATGTGTAAAGGGCCTGAGGTGGGAGAAGCCTTGGCCTGGTGAGAAACCGAAAGGAGGCCAGCATTACAGAGACGTGATGGGAAGGGAAGAGAGTGGTGAGGAGTAAGGCCAGAGAGCAAGGCAGAGGCCAACAGGAGGGGCTGGAGTTCGTGCAAAAGCACGGGGCTTGGGAATTTTAAGCAAGGGAAGGGTCACCGTTTTCTTTGGCGGGGGCGGCGAGTATGGTAAAATGCACATGTTATCATTTTAACCATTATACAGTGTACAGTCGGTGACATTTAGTATATTCATACTGATGTGCAACCTTTACCAATACTCAGTTAAAGAACTTTTCCATCATCTCAAAAGGACACTTCATACCCTTAAGCAGGTATAATCCCCATTCCTGCCCTAAGCACCCACTCATCTGCTTTCTGTCTCCACGGATTTGCCTCTTCTGGGAGTTTCATATAAATGGGAGTAGACAACATGTGGCCTTTTGTGACTGGCCTATTATACTCAGCATATTTTCGAGGTTCATCCATGTCATAGCATCGAATCATTCCTGTCATAACTGAAAACACTGCTGCATGGACAGACCACATTTTGTTTGTCCTTTCATCCTGTGACATAGTTTGATTTTCCAAAGATATAACTTTGGTTGCTCGGTGGGGGCTGGGTTGTAGGGAAGGCAAAAACGGGAGTGCAGGGGAGAGATGACCATGGATGAGGATGTGGGGAGTGGGGAAGGAACGGAGGTCCTGGGTTTGGGATCCGTTTGGGAGGGAGATAGAGTGAGCACGTGAGAACCGTGGATGGATTGGATGTGGGAGGTAAGACAGAGGCTGGAGCACCTGGGGGCCATCACCGAGGTGAAGAAGCCTGGGAGGGGGACAGGTGGAGGTTTTAATAATGTTTAGTTTGACTTGTTTAAGTGGTGGTGTCGTGTGGGCAGTAGGATTTGAGTCTAGAACTCGGCAGGAAGGTGTGGGGTATAATTTTGTGGTACAAGAAATATTGTGGTCTCCTGGCCAGAGCTCCCCAAACTCTTGTAATTTTCTAAGTAATAACACTAGGAGCATCTTCTGTTCTAATATTCGGTCTTTGGTCCAGGTTCCTGACACAGAGCTCCTCGATCCTTTGGAATTTCCTGGGGCATCTTCTGTCCTAATGGGGTGATTCTTGGTGGGCTCCTGGGTCGGGGCTGGTCTCCAGGAAGACCAAGTCATGATTAGAAGCTTGGAATTTCCAGTCCCACCTGTCCATTCTCCAGAGAGCATAATGATGCCTCCATAAACATTCCCAAAGTAGGGAGTTTGAAGAACTTCTGGGTGGGTGAACACGTGGACGTGCTGGGAGGGTGGCATGCCTGGAGAGGGAGGGGGAGCTGGGTGCCCCACCCCTCCAGTGCCTTGCCCTGTGCATCTCTTCCATTTGGCTCTTCCTGAGTTGTGTCATTTTATTTATTTATTTTTCTTTCTTTCTTTTCAGTGGATGTCCTTTTTATAATAAACCCTTTAATTGTAAGTAAACCATTTCCCTGAGTTCTGTGAGCCATTCGGAAAAATTACTGAATCTGAGGAGGGGGTCATGGGGACCTCTGATTTATCTCTGGTCAGTCAGAAGCACAAGTGACAACCTGGACTTGCAACTGGCCGGGGAAGTCTTGTGGGACTGAGCCCCTTAACCTGTGGACCTGTGCTAACTCCAGGCAGTTAGCGTCAGAACTGCTTGGTGTGGAAAATCCACACATTTGTTGAAACAAAAGTATTGAGTGTAGAGAAAAACAGGGATTTTTTTTTTTTAGGGGATCTTCGGTGCATAGCTGATGCTGAAGACCCTGGGCCAGGCTGAGGAGCCCCTCCCGGAGTGTAGACAAAGGGACCCGGGACTGAGGTCGAGCAGGTGAGGAAGGGGCTGCGAGGGAGACAGAAAGTGACCAGGAAGTGGAAGGAAAGACGAAGGGTGTGGGGGGTCCTGGGAACCAAGAGGAGAGTTTGTTGAGGAAGGTGGGGGAGGGAATGGTGTCGAGTGCTGATAGGGGTGGGCCGAAGAGGCAGAGAGGGAGGGAAGTGGAGAAAAGACACTGACACCACTCAGAGAAGAATGACCCTCATGAAGGGAGCAGAGAAAGGGGACAATCGGCCCACACCAGAGTCCCCGCGGGCCTAGCATGGTACCTGAAGTGTAAGAACTCCCGCTCATTCAGCGTTTACCGTGCGCCAAGCACCGTGCCCGCCTCACAGAGAAGACTGAGACTCCCAAGTTCCTTACAAGGCCGTACAGCTGGCAAGAGGCAGAGCTGGAACGTGAACCGTGCTCCAAATACAGGATTCTCAATGGACTCCTTCCCCACCTGTGGCAGGAGCAATGGTGCTAATGTTTGTGGGTCAAGTTCTCCAGTTTTCTGGATTCTTTCCTGCCTACTGAAGTGGATGAAAATTAACCTTGGGAAGAGGAGGGCAGAAGACACTGGAAATATTTTCTGACTTTCATTTTGGTGATCAGAACCTCAGGCTGAAAGATTTAGCAGCATCACCTTGTTCCACCTGCTGGTGACTTACAGGAACTACTCTACTATGTGGGTCAGCCCCACTGGCCCGCTGGGGAAGGTCCCACCAGATGGGTCCCACATCAGTCCAGAAGTAGACCGGGACTAGCGCCTCAACTTCTCTCCACCCAGGAGCTCCGTCTAAGCCAATCTTGGCGATTCCATTCCTTCCCGCCATTGTGTCCTAGGACAGGGCCTGTGACCAGAAGCTCTGGCCAGCGAGACCCCGGGCAAGTCTGCGGGAGCCTCTGGGATGCACTACAGGAGGAGACTGCCTCTCTCCTTCCTCCTGTCAAAGTCTGGACACAGTGCCAGCACTGTGAGCGAGGGGTGGACAGCGCCTGGCCCCAGTGATGCTGCCGAGTCACCGACCCTCTGTCCCCAGAGGCCACGTGCAGCCCTCTGGTTTTGAGAGGTGATCCATTTCACTATTCTTTGAGTCAGGGTTACGTACTGCCAGGAACATCCAGCCCCCGTCCACCCCTGGGCATTTGTTGGGTGTTGGCTGCAACTCAGCACCCATTTCGTTTTCTCTTAGTAACGGCATCCACTTCTCATTTGGGGAACTAACTCGCACATGCCGGGTCTGGTCTGGTGGAACTGTTCATCAAGTCTCCCCCTCATCCAGCTGAGAGGGGGGCACGTGACCTAAATGGAGCCACTGGGAGAGAGACAGAGAGATGGCCTGTGGCTGGCATCCGCTCATGTCAGGGTGGGCTGTTGGTACTTGTCCTGTTTGCTTCTGTCAGCCTGAGCTGGCTTCTGTCATTTGCGTCCAAGGAGGCCAGGCCAGAGCTGAGGGAGAGAGAGAAGACGAGGTCCCCACTGTTAAGGAGCAAGCCCTTTGTGCAGGGGGCAGAGTGGTAAACCACCCACTCAGATATGAGGCACAACCAGACAGACAGTGAGAACAATATCCCCCGCACGAGTGAGCACCCACGGCACACCCGGCACCGCCCTGGGCGAGTCACATGCAGCCCCACAACAACCCCGGGGGGCAGGAAGTCGGATGGGTTAGGACTGGAAAACCTCAAACATAATTGGCTTAAACAAGCCAGAAGTTATTTCTCATGCCCAAGGCTAGAGAGGTGCACAGTCCAGGGCTGGCGAGGTGCCTCGGTCCCACCAAGCCTCTCCCCACTCCCTGCTCTGCTGTTTCTAGGGCTTCCTCCTTGTGGTCAAAGATGGCAGTGTCTGCGTTTCAGGCAGGAGGACCGAGGAGGGGACGAACAAGAAAGGGACAATACATAAGTGCCAGCTGTTTCGTCAGAGTGGCCTCACGTTGCTGCTGCTCCTATCCCAGGGGCAACCCATAGTGCCAGGATACCTAGCTGCAAGGGAACATGGGAAATGTACTGAGCTAGAAAGTCTGTTGATTATTGAAGATGGGCAGAAGTTTCTGTCTTTGGGCAACTGCCAGTTATTATACCGATAAGAAAAACAAGGCTCAGAGAAGTGAAGTCACTTGTCCATCGTCACCCAGCCGTAGAGTGGCAGGGCAGGACTTGAACCCACTCTGTCTGCAGGAGCTGTGGTGACAGCCACACAGAGAAAAGCAAAGCCACAGACAGGGCAGCTGCAGGGAGGAGGGTTCCTGGGGGAAGTGGCATTTAAGCTGGGTCTCCCGGGTTAGGTAAAGGGGAATGGACATCGTAAGAGCCGAGTTCTAGAGGAATGAGAATCATTTGTAAGAAAACTTTTCCTGGGGTAGCATCTTAGAAGTGCTCCCTGGCCAAGGCTTGACTATGCTCTGTAGCGGGGAGCTCACTACCCTATGAGACGGCCTGTTGTATTTGGCGCTATTTCTCCTTAAGAGAGTGTGGTGGAAAAACACCTTGTGTGTTTTCCTGCTTAGCATCTGTCCCCCTTCTTCTGGTAATGTTGGCCGTCCCCTAAAATCCAGGTGGTTTCAGAGAGGCTGACCCAGCCAGGCCAGTGGGGCTCCCTGGGGGACTCCGATCAGAACTCAGCTGAGAAGCCCTCTGCTGGGACTGCTATTCGCAAGAATGGGTGACCCTGGACCCGTGGGGCATCACGCAGAGAAAGCCCGCGAGAGTTAGGCCAGCACAGGAGGAGAGCAGAGGAGGAAAAACAGAGGCCACACCTTGACATCTCACCTGAGGCCCTGCATCCAGCTGTGCCCAGAGCTAACCTGGACATGTCAGGTTCATAAGCCAGTAAATTCCCTTTTGGCCAGA
>NW_006434829.1:5838674-5872222 GCF_000325575.1 Pteropus alecto
CGGCCTTCTTTTTATCTCCACTGGCGGGGGCGGGAGGGGGGAGGGCAGGTGTCGGGGATTATCTTTGTGTTTTATGAAAGTAGTAGGGCCTAGAGCAGTGTTTTCACGAGTGTGGTCCATGAACCCCCAGTGTCTGCATCACTCTGATATAGAACTTGATGAAAATGCCCATTCCTGGGCCCTAACTTCCAAATTGGAATCTCTGGAGGCAAGGCCCAGGACTCTGCATCTTTGTCAAGCATCCCAGGGGGGGTTCTCTTGGCACCCAGTCTGAGAACCAGTGGCTGAACTAGGTGACCTGGGATCCACCCCAGGTCCTGCCACCAGCTTGGATGTGAAAACGAGTCTCTCTAGATTTTCAATAATAAGAAATGGAGCCCTTCCATTGACTGATGGTTTCATAATCGCCGAATATCTTCACTTTAAGGAAGGACATGGAGATTCAGAGAGGCTAACTGACTTGCCTGTTGTCAGTCACTCTGCTGGTGGATTTGAGAACAGTTCTGTCTGCTCCAAACTCCCTACTTAGTAAGCACCTTGGAATACTGCCTGTTGTCTTTAGATTGAAAATAGAACCTTTTGCTCGTTCGGCATGTAGACTTTCACGCTAGACATGGAGTCTTGATCCCTCCTTAACCCCACTCCTGATGGCTCAGTGGAGGCTCCACACCTCTCCCTCCCGGTGCTGCTGGGGTCTGTCCCTTTTCTCATCTTCACTACGACCATCCCGAGCCATGTCACCACTGCCCTTTGTTTGTGACAGTCTCTCCACTTCGACTGAGGGTGATTTTTACAAAATCTCATTTCTTCATTAAGAAATATCACAGACATCCCCCAAATCATACAGCATACTATAAAAATGTCCAGGTTGAGGAATAAAGTAGCTTTTCTTGCATCACGAAGCTCAGGAACTTTCACTGGCCCTCCCCTTGCTCTTCAGATTAAAATGCTAACTGTGGCCCAGGAGGCCCTAAAGCCTGGTCCGGTCCCCCTGCACCCACGCCTCGCCTTCACCCCTCTTTACCTTGCCCCTGCCGCTCTGGCCTTGATCTCCCCTCACACACCAGGCTCCTCACGCAGGGCTGGCACACCTACTGTTCCCTCTGCAGAAACGCTGTGCCCGTCCTCTGGGTCTGGCTGGCACCCTCTTGTGCTCAGGTCTCTGTTGCAACTCCCCAGAAAAGCCTCCCCATCGCTCCAGACCTGGCCGTCCCCAGGCCATCTTCTTGTTCACTCTCCACACAGTTTCCTTCTTGGTTTTGAGGCACCAACCAGACTATGAGTTCCGTGAGGGCAGGACCCCTGCCTTCCTAGGGCCTGGTGCAGAGTGGCTGCAAATAAATAGTCATGAGTGATTTCTTGTAAGTACAAATAAATGATCTAGAAGTGCACAGAAGAAATTAAGACAGAGAAGGACTTGTCATCGAAATGGCCCTGGGTTTCTGATTCTAACTCCACACAGCCCTCCTACCCCTTCCTTGTCTGTACCTGGTCTGCTTGGCCCCCAAGTGTACCTCCTGTGATCACAGTTACTAATTAGGGGCCCAAGGGCTCAAGCCAAGGACATCTGTAACACACAGGGACACTGAATTGGGTGCCAGTGCCTTGCAAACGAGCATGTCAAACGAACCGGTCTACCTTCAGACAATGTTGTTGGGAGGCGGATGGGCAAGTTAATATATTGAACTATAAAAAAATGCATACATATTCACCCTCTGACCCAGAGGTGCCTCTTCTAAGAACTTACCCCAAAGATACGGGGCCGGCAACATGGAAAGACATGCACGTTATCACAGCCCTGCTGTGAGCACGTGCTAGGATGGCCCCAGTGTCCGCTGATGGAGAACTGGCCGCATAAACTATGGAACATCCCCACCCTAGAGGACCATGAAGCTGGAAAAGGGGTAGGAGGGACTCAAATACTACTATGGTGTGGTCTCTAAGACAGACGGTTAAGGAAAGATGCAGGGTGTGAGCCAAGTGTGTCTGATATACTTCCATTCTCCAAGAAGGCGGGGGTGGTCTGGGAACATACAGATGTATTTACTTACACTAATACACACACACACACACTCTTAGGAAGATGAACAGACAAGGCGAGGTGAGGGCAGAGGGAGAAGCTAGACTTCTCTGAATATACCTTGCTTTGTATATTCGACTTTGGGACTATATAAATATTTTATACGGAAGTACATAAGTGAAATTAAATAAGTATAAATTTAAAAAGCAAGATGAAACTAATGAGCCTCTTTGTTTTGGCATAATCCCACTGAGAGGAACTCTCTCATGTGGCTTTAAAACACAGTAATTTGTGTATCCGGCTGGGCTAAAAAGGACTCTAAGGACACAAAGAACTGTTAAAAAAAAATGTAGTAGTCACATTGCTAATTATATTATTATTCTGAAACTATTACACATAATAGGATGAAGCAAATAATTATGCTACTATTGCTAGGAACTAAGATTTTCACTGTAAAAGAGAATACAAATGGAAAATCAAAGTAAAAAATCATGTAATCCTAAATTTGGATTGGAAATATTAGCATGAACTAATCATTTATTTTCTCTTACAAATATGTATTTCCTAGCTTTATTCACTGAAAAGGCCTAGAAATTAATCACTCAGTGGCAATGAGCACCCACCCCAAGACCTAGACTTAAACGCCATTTCCCACAGAAGGGAATCATGGCTCTTTGAGAAACGTTCAGAATGAACCTGGAACCTCTTGTTGGAGCAGAAGGCAAGGAAACTGACTAGTCGAGTCATGTCAAAACGACACAGGGGCAACTTGAAGAGGCTCTGACTGGCTAAGGATGGCAAAGTGTGAACATCAAGGTGAATATGAATTGCCACAGATCGAAACACTTCAACTATATTATGAGTCCACAACGATACTAAAACAGAGCCAAACAAAACAAAATCCTAACTCGCTGGTCACCTTTGAGAGGATGCTAGGGAACACATTTATTCTGAAAACTGGTAAATATAAGGAAAGAGGCAAGCACGCTCCTGAACACGTTACAGCCCAGGGCAATCGAGTAGCAGGCAAAGGGAAGTTTTCCTGTAGAGACATCTTCCAGGTAACAAATGAAGAAGGAATGACAGAGGATGGACGGGATGTGATCCCTAACGCTTTGGTATCATTATGAACTCATGGGTTTCAGTGTATGTGAACACTGGCTGAACATTAGGTGCGATGATGGTATCATAGTTATGTTTTTAAAAATCGTCTTTTAGAGGGACAAACTGAAACATTTACAGATATAATCCCATGGTCATATTGGGGGAGTGAAATAGAGATGACAGAATTTGGCTCCAAGTTGATGACAACTGAGGCAGAGTGACGACCACGTGGGGGTCCAGAACTCTTCTAATTGTGTGTATATTTGAAATTTTTTTCAGAATAAAAGTTTAAAAAACTGACCTCCTCCTTTAACTATTAGACTTCATGGAATTTACCCAACAGATAGCACTTGAATTGAACACACGTACGCCTCAGGATGGGCCCGCATATTTATTCCGGCATTATTTATAGTAGCAAACAACCTGCAAGTCCATCCGGAACGGGGCTGGTTAAAAAAATTATGGTAAAACTACACAAAGGAATATTGTGCTGTTCTTAAAAAGAAAAAGGCAGTGAAGTGCACACATAATACAGGATGATCTCCAAGATTTATAATTGGGTATAGGTTACTATACTTACCTAAATTGAGACGTAGGAGTGTGGAAAAATCAGTGTGTAAGGAAAGAAGGATCAACGTAGCCTTATCATATGCAGAACTGGGGGCTCGTTGTCTTTGGGCAGGAAGCTGAAGCTTAGAACTTTCACTGTCTATCCATTTCTACTTTCAGAAAAAAAAATTTGAACCACATGCATGACCATTACCTACAACATAGAAATGATTAAAAAATGCAGACGAGTCCCCCAAGGTGACATGAACGCAAGGGTGGAGGTGCAGACCCGTCGCTGGGTGCACAGCTGCGCCGGGCAGGCCCGCAGGCTCCTCACAGTCCTGTGCCCCACCCTCACTGGATTTGGGGTTCGCATTCTCTGCTGCTTCCTTCTGGCACCATCCATCACAGAGCTCACTTCCCCCTTTTGGCCCAGACTCAGCCGGCACAACTCAACCTGCCCTTGAGAGACCAGGGCTGGGAAGCTGGCTTGTTACAAAGAACAAATGTTTCCAGGTAAATACTGTCAGCTCTGCCTGCCTAAAACAGGTCCCTGTGTTGGATCATGATAGGGTTTTCTCTCTCCACCCTTTTTCTATTGTACTCCTGGCTTCACACTTCTCTGTTTTCAACAAAGGGAGGAAGAATGTTCTTCTAATGAGCTTTTGAAAAATTAGAATCGGGCTGAGTTGAAAGGAAAGAATGAGGTAACTCTACAATGTACTAACACGGGAAGTCCAAGTCCACAATATACAGTAAGTAATGAAAACAATGTTTCAATACCATCTGTGTTAAAAAAAAAAAAAAGATATATTCCTGTATGCCAATGTATGCATGGCATATCCCTGAAATATATGAAAAAAATGGGAACAGCTTCATTTTGGAGGTCGGGGGGAAGATTCACTTTAACACTTAGGAGTTTTAGAAAATGATCGATATGTATTACGACTATTCAAACAATAAAATTAAAAGGTTAAAAATGCTTAAAAAATTAATTTGTAACAGATTTGTTGGGACTGTGAGTGAAATAACTTCCTTTAGTTTCCTGGTTAGTTTGGTGTTAATTGTAGAAAGCTTGTGGATCTTTGTAGAAAAGAATTTCGAAAACAGTGCTTTTTGCAGACTAATTCTATTTTTGGTACATGATGGTGGCGGGGGGAGGAGGGGATGGAGTTGGTTTTTTTTTTACTTTAACTGTTTTACATTTAATGCTATCTGGATTTGGTGGCACGAAAAAGTCAAGCAACAACAATAATAATGCCTCATAATTACTGCACAGCTATTACAGGTCCGGGTGTCAGTTCTTTCCATGTATTAACTTACATAATCTTACTTTATGGTTACTTTACCGCAACCATGACGTAGATGTTACCATTTGTTTTATCCAAGGACAACGCCAAGGCACAGAGGTTAGGTGACCTGTGGAAGGCCGCACAATCAGAAGCGGCAGTCAAGTTTCCCACCCAGGCCCCAGACTACACAGCCCATGCTATAGCCAATGCCCTCACGGCCCTCAGGAGAGGAAGAGCTGCAAGCTGCTGCCTGTGTGGGCTTCCGCAGACTCGAGGGCTAGTGTAACCAGCTCAAGGCCACCCATATCCACAAACTCATTACAGAAATGGGCACCTCTGTTTGTGTAAGAACTAGCTTGAGCAGCATAGATTGCAGAAAACCTTATAATTTTGAGTTAGTTTTCCTACTTCTTTGTAACAAATGACTTCTGAAGGAATGAATTAAAAAGCTTAAATTGAATCTCGCCCACCTATATTGTTGAGAAACTATTAACAACTGAGAAACTTCTCTTATGGCTGGAAGATGTATAATTCTGCTGTTTATTCATCAAAACGAACACAGATGTGCACAACATAAATACTGAAGTCATTACCAATGGGGTCTCGGTTACTCTTGGCAAAGAAACCATGAGATAATTACTAACGAGAGTGCATAAATACCACACATGTGCGCACGCGCGCGCACACACACACACACGCAAAAAAAAGAAAAAAAGAGAATTAAATTCTAGGCCTGGGAATTTATCTTTGTATTTTAGAAACCCTCTCTCTACAATTAAAGTAGTAATTATGAGAATGGCCACCTTCAGGCCAAATGAAGTTTGAGGTAGGACCCAGGCCCACTCACTCATTTTAAACCATCACTTACCCACTCCACCTATGCAAACCAGATGAAGCTATCTGTCTTTTCCTGAGACAGATTCACATATGCACTCACGGTTAACATACTGCCCTGAGTTTCAGGACCTCACAGACCCAGATCAACAGCCTCAGAGGCTGAACCGTGGAATCCCGTGACCTCTGTCGGTCCTGGCGTTCTTTCTTTCCACTGAAGCAGCTTCGCTTACTGGTGTGGAATCCACGTGGTATAATAAATTCTTAGACAAGGAAATTGCACAGCAACTTAACAGTGGTCTTTAAAATAGCAGTAACACACCCGCCCAGTAGACTATTTTCTACATCAAATTCTGATCTTAAAAGGATTTGCAGGTGGTAACTGCAAACAATTTAAAGTAAGAAATAATTCCCATGTGAATTGGGATCCGGGATCAAAGGGTGAAAGTAGTAAAGAGAAATCTGATAGACACCTGAATATAAAGTGTCTGGGTTTAAGTGCTGGTATATTTGAATTCATAAAACGACCATGAGAACAGGGCCAAACGCTTCGACTTAATTAGATCAACTATAAATGAGTTAAGAGACTTGGAGAGAATAAAATATGGAGAAAGACCCTAAAAGCACTCTGATTAAAACAACTAAATGGCCAAACAAAGCATAAAAACGATGTTTTTAAAAAATAAACTACGGGGCTGGCATGCAAGGGATTTAGCAGTCTGATCCCTAAACGAAGTGGAAATGGTAACCTTGAACTTTGGGAGGCAGGCGAGCACCAAGATGGCTTTTGCCTTAAAGCCTTCTACAAACCTTAGAGACCTTCCGCTTTAGTTCTGACGACTCTCTGGGGGTGCTGGGGGAGGGGGTAAAGCTGGACCTACCCAAGGTGAGGAAAAAAGGCAAGAAAGAAGGGGAATGCCCCACTGCACCCCCCAAAATCATAAAATAGGAATTGAGCATGTTGACATGGATAAATCTCTTAAAAAATAAATGCTGAAACCACAGAAAAACACAGTTTTTTTTTTTAAATATATATATATAAAGTTCCAACATTGGCAAAATTGAACCATGTATTGTTTAAGGACACACAAAGCAAGGAAATGATTAATCTCAAATTCAAGAAAATGGTTAACTCTGAAGGGAGTATGTAGTTGGGAGGCACACACAGGGGCTTAATATTCTATTTCTTAACCCAGGTGGTGGGTATGTGGGTGTTTTATACATATTTTTTGTATTAAGATATATCACCAAAAAATACACTAAAAATGTACACCATATAAAATATACAACACGCAAAATGGTAACATATCTTGATATATACACGCATTGAAATACATTTAATTAACTATATCCACACACACACACACAATCAAAAAACAAAAAAAGTGCTCCTAGATGAAAATCCCTAGTCTCCTAAGGATGCAGAAAGCAGAATGCTTTCCTGATCTGCTGTGTCCCATGACATAATGCCAAGACAGGAAAGCCGGTTAAATAACTCTGAAAGTGGTTAGATGTTTGACTTTCTACCTGGAGAGTATTTGGACCGAATTTCTTAGTTAGATCTTAGACGAGGCATCACAAAGTTTCAGAAGGCTGTGATAATAGAAAGGTGGATTGACACCTTACCAGTGCTGGTCCACAAACACAGGCCTGCAGGTAGGCCGCAGCCAATATTTTCTAAAAGCAGTGGTTTCAATCTGTGGGGACTAAAGCTGATGGGGGACAGGCAGCTCCCAGCCTCTGCTTCTAACAGAGCTGTTCTGATTTTATTCATTTTACACGATACCTTTCATATGATTTTGTTTGAAGGCTACTACCTGTCAAAAAATTTGAACAGCGTTTGTCTTAGAGGGATCCTAGCTTTCTGGAGTTGGGAAGAGAATGCAGACGAACTTTCTCAACTCCAATTACATAAACGAAAAAGCAAAGGTTGAAGTTTTGAATGAAATGATATTGACTTGTGCAAGATCATGGATTTAAAAAGTAATCTAATAAAAATGCACCATTTGTGGTGACCAAAACACGCATCCAGTAAGAAATTTGCATTGCAGCAAATCTTTGTGGATTGCTGGTTTTCTTTCCTCATTGGGTGTCAGAAACATCCAGTGGCCCAGAACAGTCAGAAAAACATGTGGGCAGCCCTGAAACCAATCTAAGCCATGCCAGCAAGCAAAATCCAGCCAACCTTGATCCACACTGGACCCATGCATTTTATCATTTACATTGTACAGCCTCCCGACGGTGGGGACTGAGTGTATGTACAATGTTATACTCAACTCCAGCTATCCCTTAACCGAAAGGGTTAGCACTAAACACAAGTAGGAAAATACTGGTGTTTGGAGGTGGGTCATCAAAACTTAGAGAAAAGTGATTTTATTTTGGTAACTCATGGGTACAAATTTGACTTCTCTAAAGGCTCGTGTGGTGACCGAGCAAATCGCCAGCAGATGGCATATGAGCTCCTGCCAACAAGCATCCTTTCTCCCAGCCCCTCTCCCGCCACACCTACCTAACTTGCCACGGTTTTGCTGGAAAGATCAAGCAGCCAGTCTGTCCAGGAACATGATGACTGGTTACTGCTCTCCTGTTCGCCAGCCCTAAACAACTGGTGTGTGGGCCGGTACTCTCTGGGAGGCACGGTGTTTACTGTGCTAACCGCGTGGCTAGAAGGAAAAAGGAACATGCATTTTTATTTGTTTAATTATTTTTTTTAGGCGAGGCAACCCTTGGTTGACCTCACAGATTGCAAGGACCTTGTCATCTTACAATCCCTTATTATTTTTATTTTTTAAGCCTACAGCACCTGGTCTTCCTAGGTGGTCTCCCATCCAAGTACTAACCAGGCCCGACCCTGCTTAGCTTCCGAGATCAGACGAGATCGGCCTTGTTCAGGGTAGCATGGCTATAGACTGGGACATGCATTTTTAAAAGGCTCCTCAGAGGTTCATCTTTAGTTGTGCCAAATATACATCTTGGCTGAATATTACAACTCAGCATTTAGTCACAGCTACTATTACTATCAGAGTACGGGTTGTTTGGGACATAAGAATGAATTTGAAATCTATGCAGAAAATTGAAGTCTTACGATTTAACTATTAAAATTGTCAGAATTTCCAAGTTGGGGCAAAAACAATATTTTCTTAGTACCGACAGCCACTTTATTGCTTCTGTGGTTAGTATCTGCATATTTGTAATACGAAGTAGATGCTTTTACCTAAGGCTGGTGAGACATCCTTTCCTTTTGGCTGGCCCTACCACTAAACTGCGTGTTGCAGCTACTAGTAAAATAATGACGTCTTTCTCAATTCCTAGACTTAAAAAAGCGTGGTTGATGACATAAGTTATTTTTAAATAATCCCTCCATTAGGCAGTGTCCCAAGATGCTTTCTGCATGTTTTTGAAAGCATCTGAGACTGTTAACCACACTGATTACCTTCCAATATACGTATCTTATTATTATTATTTATGCCTATAGCATCTGGTCTTCCTAGGTGGTCTCCCATTCAAGTACTAGCAGGCCCGACCCTGCTTAGCTTCCAAGATCAGACATCGGGCTTGTTCAAGGTGGCATGGCTGTAGACCATGGACCATGGGTCCATTGGGGCACGAACCCAGGACCTTCTGCGTGTAAAGCAGACATGCTAACTGCTACACTATGGAACCACGTCCAATTTCCAATATTTTACATGTCTTATATTTTTATTAGCTTGGAGTATAACATTCTTCCTGAACTTAGCTAGTAACAATCCACTTCCCTGTTTAATGATTGCTAACTTTCTTAGCTTTAACTGCTCGATTATAGTTTTCATAATTAACTGAAGTGCTTTATTTAATCCTATAACATACTTATATTTCAAATAACTGACAAAATATGACAATTCTGACAACAAAAATGCCTACCTGTACTTGAATTTATTCAGATCTTTGAAATAACTCCAAATGCCATGCCTGTTCCAGCTACTGAAGCTTTTGTGCTGATCAGATGGATAGTAATTTCTGTGCTCACGTAGTCATTAATCACACACTAATTCAGGGATGCCAGGAATTTAAAGTATTCATTCTATTTCAGTCTTGGGCTGAGGTTGAAGGCATTGATAGGGCATCTTCATTTTTACTTTCCTTCTGAAGCTCACATTCATAATCCAGCAAGGAAGAATGAATTGACTTTTGCCTGGGCATGGATCCAGTTTTCCTGATGTTTCTGGTTTCTTTGTGTTGCCATTGATGCAAATCTTAGAAATAGTCTTTGGTATCTTAGAGCTGTTTATGCATAAGTCAAATTGTAGGCACTTTCTGAGTATCCTAGTTCTTTATCATATAGGTGAAGAAACCAAAGCCTGGGGCAGATTCGTGAGCTGGTCTGCACGGATGAATGTACTTTGGGTCTGTCATTTTCAAGAGGTGGGAAATGGGACCATAGGACTCAGAAATCTTTTAACTTTTTTTGAAGCTCTTACATCTTCCGTGAACCCAAACATGTGCAAAAAAAAGATAGGCAAAACGCTCCTTGGTCCTCATACAGATCCCCAGCTCTAACCCCCTTAACCTACTACATTCACGTGATATTTGAATGAGACTCTTGCCTTGGTAGGTGTTTCAAGTCACATGCTTGGTCTGAAAACCGCCAAAATAAACCTAACGTCTTTCATGGCTTCCTGGGTAGCGTCACGCCCACCCTGCCTGTTTATCAGCTGCTCTTCCATCTTCACTTCCCAGCAAACGGTTTCTTTTCCCTGCCATCATGGTTCCACATTGGAAAACGGGTTATTTCTCTTCTATCGGTTTAAATCCTGTGCCTTCCTCATGGCCCAGCCCGCATCTGTTTGTAGTCCCCATGTCTCATATCTCATTTAAATCAAAGTGCATCGAGATCAAGGATGCTGTGCAACATGTGTGCCGTGCACTGCAGCTAGATGCGGGTAGGCCTAGTCCAGCAGGCACTCATCAGTGACTTCAATGGATAGGATTAAACTGTATTATATATTTATTTAGCTACATTTAGAATGGTTATCACCTGTCCTGATGTTTTGTAATGGTGCTGTCATCGTGAGAGCTGAAATACTTTATAATCAGAAGAAATCTAGAATTAAAACATTTTACTAATTGCAACAACTTCACATTTCCTAGTTATTTCTTTTGTTATCTGCTGAAAGTTATCTATAGGTGTTCTGTATGCAGTCAGTGCTCAGAAACGCTTAGTTATCCATGGCTCAGTATCAAGTCATAACAGTGTTACAAACAAGACAGGTGTTACTTAGAACTCAGCCAATTGAGATAGTTAAACACAAGAAACAACTGAGATTAATTTTAAGACAATAATAAACATTTACTGAATACTATTCTGAATCAAATATTCTTCTGAGCATAGCACATTATTTCATTCAATGATTCACGAGAGGCAGGTCCTGTCCTTGTTTATAGCTGGGGACATTGGCTCAGCATTTAAGTCACCTACTCAAAACACATAGCTAGAAGAGGAGCCAGGACTTGGACCAAGTACAACCACTAGCTTATAAAAAGCAGAAATGCCCTCAACTGCACATGGCAATAAATGATAAAAGACAAATGAGAAAGCAAAGTTGACAGACTGGGATTTACAAGGCCAGGCCTTAAGTTCTGTTGTCGCGCACTAGCTTCAAATTATTTGAATCTTCTCTAAGAGCTCGTACCATAAAACCAAAGATTGATTTTGTTCTCTATTTAACCAGTGCTATGCTGGCTCTTTAAAAAAAAATATTGTAAGCTAGATACCACTCCACACTCTACAATAACCCGAGTAGAGTGGCCCCATTTTACAACTTTATAGGTTTTTGAAATCTTGAAAGTGACAAAACTGATAATGTCCAGGGCGTAGCTTAAAAACTTCGACACAATCAATTGCAGCTCATCTGCCTGTAGTCAGAGATCTGGAAGAATTACAGGAAAAGTAAAATACCACCACTCTGGATTTGTCACAGAATGTGGAGCTCAGAGACTCGGCTTTGCCTCAGGATCGGCTTGTTAGCACAGATGGGGGCTGACCCAGCTCTCCTGTGCAATGCTCTCCACACGCCACTGTCAGGGCGAGCAGCTCCTCACCAGGTCCCCTTCAAACTCCTTGAGGGGAACCAGTTTTCGATGGAAGAAAGTGCTTTTTCAAATGATACACGCTTTATGAACACTTTTAATGTACTTTGAGAAATTAATATGCATTCGACACATTTGTGACAAATGTAATAGGACACAACACTGTGTTCCACATAAATTAGGGAAGGGAGAAGAGAGCAAAGAACTGTACGAAAACACTGGTGATTGAGTCAGAAGACAGTAGCTCCTGAATTTTACCAAGTTCAGCTGAGTTCAAACAAAAGGATAATAGAGATGATGTCGCAGCCCCCAACTCCCACACCTCCCCAAGTAGTATGTGGGAAGTGTTCAACCTCATCACCCCATCTCAGAAACTTAGTTATTCCAGGTCGGAACTCAAAGAATATGAGCATCCACATTACGATCCATCTTTGGAAAACAGACTATTTGAAGGAAGACAAACCCAAATTGAAACTGTGTGGTTTCCAGAGCCATTTATTCATTAAAATCGATTTAATATGCCATCAACAGTTCTCCTGTGTGTATTGTGCTGATAAATAGACACTGAGAGGATTTAACAAGTTCATCATTTAATAAGTCTGAATTCACTTTCACCACATGGTATTATACACGGTCATCTGTTGAAACAGATTTCTTTTTAACAGATCTTAGTTTTAAAAAAGTCATAGATACTGTGAGTTCTGTATAAACTGGTGGATAGTAAGTTAGTTCCTTTGTTTGACTTATAAGCCTCAATTTCACCGCAGAATAAAGAGTGTAGGCCAAAGAAAGCATAATCGGTCACTCGTATAGAACAGTATTGTTTCTATAATTTGAAGCTTTCTGAATGGACGGGTTCAGGCCTGATGCAACTGTAAAAAGATTAATGAATAGACTATATGGAAATTGTACAAAATGTTATTAACTTTAATCATTAATAGCTTAAACTGCACTATATTACTAATTGCTATTTTAACTCAAAAACCTGTTTTTGAATCCCCAACAAGGCGGCATGGGTATAAAACTATGCCATTTTGTTCTTAGGGGTGTGTCAATACGTATTTCAACAGAAACTTTGGCTTTAGGAAAGAGTCACAAACATTTAAAATAATGGCTTTAATTCTCGTTTTAAGTATTCGGTAGAGGAAAGTGTGCTTTAATTAAACATACATTATACCAGTGATGCTGGCAAGGTTGAAAGTTACTTCTAATGTTGATAGCAATAAAAACCAATTTGTACATGACAAGACAATGAGAGAAATAAGCAATCCCTTTGAAACAAAATCTTAAAATTAAAAAAATGTTCACAGTGGTCTGTATCAACAGTATGCATTTTATGACGATAACATGTACAGATTGAGCACCCTAGGGCTCTCTTTATATCCTAAAGAAAACGAGCATTTACATGATTCATGGGCTGTACTGAATTAAAAAAAAAAGGTCAATTGTACACTTACCCCTCAGACAGGATAAACCATCCTGGGGCATACAGCTTTAACACCATCATTAAAATTGTTTGTAAAAGGAATAGAGAATTAAAAACAAAATATTGTTTCTTGGGAGTAGAGAATCTTTCATTTGCTGTTATAACCAGCAAATGCCATTCATTAAGTCAAAAATGGAAGGGAGGGCCCCACAAACACACTGTTTGAGCAAGCTGACCAATACACATTACAGTTTTAAAAATGAAGGTTATATACTATATGTTACAAGTCCCAACTAGGCAGTGTCAAAATGACATCTATTTCTTTGCTTGCTTTGTGATCATACCCCTTGGAGGTGTTACAGGTCTTGTGGCATTCGGCTTCTTTTTCTCTGCAGGCTTTAAAATCTGCAAAGATTGAAAAGACAGTGCATTTTAGGAAACATACTCAACCCCAAATCTTAAGATTCCTTAAATCTCACTCAAATCTTTTTTCAGAAACATTTTGACTTTAAAACTGGCTCAACGACTTTAAAAGCCCCCAAAGCATGAACGTGAACTAAGCTGACAAATAAACATTTTGGTAATGTTTATTTGGTAAATGCTATGATGAGCAGATATGATCTGGACAAATTATTTTGCCTCTGGCAAAAATGACTATTTTTTAAAGTCACACCCCATAGTAGCTTTAGGTTGTCCCTTCTGACATTTAGGGGAGAAAGTGCTTACAGTGTTTTTCGAGCCCCTAGGAGAAACTCTCACTAAGAGCTGCAACTTCTCCTTGATAATTGGCTTAAAAAAAATTGTTTTAATCCATTTAACTGATGACTGTCACGTGACTTTAGTGGCTCTATTTGCATTTATGACTGCGCTCGCTTGAAGTCATACAAGTTTAATCAAAGTGAATGAGAAAAAGACTGAGAAGCAGACTTTATGTATAAATGATGCTTTTGTGCTGAGTGAAGGCCAAATGATGTCAGAGTGAATCAACAGAGGTTTTGTAGGAATTACCCTAGTGAAAAGTGGTGGGAGAACTGAGTAATCACAGCACATCTGGCACATGGCAGTCAGTACTATTCTCACACGCAAGTGGTGATTTCATTTTAGCTGAATTGTAGTTTTAGATTTATAGCAAAGAAACCATAAGCATAAAGAGCTAATAAATTGGTTGTTTTGACCTATTTAAATAATGCAAAAACAGTTAAATTCAACACTGGGAGAAAGGTTCTATGGTAATTTTTTCCTCTGAAAGGGGCCCACTCATTACTGAACTTAGGACAAACAACGGTTAAGGGAAAATAAAAATTTAGTCTACTGGACATAAATAAACAGAGAGTAGCAATTATTTTTTTCATCAGTATAAATCCAGACATAATAAAAGGAAACAATGTTGAAAACATCCTCTACCTGAAAAGAACACATTAGTGTTTCGTCCACACTCATCATGGCACCTGCATTGTCAAACTCTCCACAATAATTGGGTGCAGAAAACAGAGTGACCAACTGCCTCTTTGCAAAAAATTCATATCCATCTTCAACCACCTTGAAGAGAAAATGTTTTCAGTATCAGCAGGTGCAAATTCTAGGTGAGCAAAACCACTCTTCAGTTTCCCATTGAACCTGATTATCCTGCAGGTCAACTTCCAGAGACGCTTTGTATAAATACCTACCCACCAAAATCAAAAGGAGAATCTGTGCTCACACACATGCTCTTAAGTGTACGTGTAAAATTCAAAATCAATACCTGATGGGCTCTACATATAAGATCCAAATCATGCTTATGGAGAAATTTTGCAACCACTTCTGCACCAAATGTGAAGGACACTCCTCTGTCATTTTCACCCCAGCCTAAGACATCTTTATCGGGGTCAGACCACAAAAGATCACAAAGAAGACCTTGATCTGGTACATCAGTTGGTCGCATAATTCGCCGAATCTGCTCCATAGATTGAAGATCTGGTGATAAACCTATTAAATGAGAAAAATTTGAAGAAAACAGAACTTTAAAAAAGATGTTAGCACTTTAACCATTCCATTTGTCTACAGACTCAATGACACTAACACGAAGGCTAACATTAAATCTATGGGTATGTTTTCTTATTTAGCTTTGGTTAAAAAAACTGAATAAGCACTGGAATTTGTTTTATGCTCTATTTGTGGGGCACAGCATATTTAAACAGTATATGGCGACAGTTACCTCAACATACAGAGCCCTATGAAATTAAAATCCAGTGACATAAAAACTACTCCTCCACTCCTCTGAGGGCCTCCCCAGTTGAAGAGAATAATGAACAATGTACAGCCTAGGTTTTATTACTGACCATCTGGGTATAGGGGCTGCAGATGCTCAAGTGTAACATAGCTTTCTAGGAAACCTGTGTTGTCCAGGGACCATGAAATCTATCAGACCAGCTCAGATGTAGCTCTCATGTAAGTTTAAAATCACACGCCCAACTTTATCAAACCAGTTTAAGTATAGGAGGGCAGGGATAATGGCTTTATTAAAATATATTGTGTTGATTTCTGGCCACAGATGAAAAGAAATCCTCTTTGCAATCACTATTATAATTACATCATACAAAGCACAACCACTGAGCAAAACATAAAACAACTCTTAAAATTCATGTCAGAAAAATGTATGAAAGGAGAGAATAAAAACAGACCAAGGGAAAGTATATTCACATTAGATCACTGGTACAGCATATTAATTACTGTTCATTTTATATTTAAAAATATGTCCTGCTCTATTTTCAAATCAAACTGTTACAGAGCCTAGAATTCCCTGTACTATCAATTACTCACTTCAGTCTTCTATCCAATTGAACCAAAGTGAACCCATGATCCAACATACATCAATAAAGGAGAGTTACCTGACAGAAGTCATCCCAATGATAACTCACAAATGTCAAAGTGTACCCTTAAAAAGGGATCAAAAACCCTTTAGAGTTCCATTTGGGAACTAAAATCAGCCAACATACCTCCATGACAGCAAAATATTTTCTCATCCACGATGGCTGCTATTGGTAAACAATTAAAGCAGTCTGTGAAAGTTTTCCATAGTTTAATGTTATATCTTCTTTTACCTGTGAAAATTTTAGGATCATTAAAGAGAGGTTGGTGTTCTGTAGGTTCATCCTCTGAGGACAATTTCCCCCAAAGCAAAGTTACCTTTTAAGTAAACAAAAACTATACCTTTATTAAAAATTCCTGGAAGGTTTAGGAGAATTAGATATATATAATACTTGGAGATATCTCATCTATAAGCAACGATTTACATTTTCGCATGAAATATTAAAAAATTTAGAAGTCTGAAATGAGAATCCCAGATATAATGATCAAAGAATAGCATTAAACCTCAACAATTACTTGGTGGCACCAATTCTGGCATCTGTTGTTTTGTCCAATCTCAACACACATGTAGTTCCCATTTATAAAGGCAATTTTGAACAACTGACACACGTGCCAATACCATCTTCGTTCTGAGGAAGCCTGAGAGTTAATGCTCACACCACCCAAAATAACCTACCGCTGCCAGATAACTCCCAGCCCCTAAATACTCTAGGAGGCACAATGACTAGGGGCACTCAGACTGCTCACTGCAGGCACTCTGGGATATGCCCTAACATTGCCCAGATGCTCAGAATATTCGCCACAGAAACGAGGATAGAGGGTGGTCATGCCCACCCTCACCAGCTCACAGATTTTATGCATTCTGGAACCAGAGTCTGATTCAAACAGAAGCATGCCTTTAAGGCACTGTTTCCACAGGAAAATTATGTTCTGAGTTAAAAACCTGCTCACAAACCTTAGAAGTACAAATCTGTCTGAATTAGTTGAGGATGGCTCTAACCTTGGGGTTTCCATTTGTCTCCTGTACCCTCCCATTAGAAAAACCAAATATCAAAGCACAGTTTTTATTCCTAAACCAAGAATTTACCCTTAGTCTTCCTGAATCACATCCTCCCTCTTCAGAGCCAATCAAATCAGGCAGGGGATTTAGCCCAGAGTTTGTAATGCAATGTGAATTCAACAAACATTTGACTTCTCCCTTTGCTGGGGGGACCACTGTCTTTTCTCCTAATAGTTTATGTTTCTCTGTGACCAGGTATAACTCTCACCCTGGTTCACTGGGTTTTGCATTTCTTTTCAGGCTCCTAATTCCCTGTCCTACACCTTTCTTCGGGGACCTATGCATAATTACCACCTTGCATTTCCAACAGTTATAATAATAACAACACAAGAACAGGGCTGAGCTGTCTTAACCTCCACTTACAAAGTGATATGGTTCTGTCTCCATTTTTTACAGAGGCCTGAACCACCATCCAGTGCTCCCTTGGATTTTTTTTTTTTGCCCACTGCTGCATTAGCCAGTCCCGGCAATCCTCATCCTCCTTGAATTCTGCTCTGCACCTTGATTCCTCAGTCATGCAACACGCTGCAGCTTCTCCTGCAAATGCCTTTGCTAGCTCTACCAAAATTTAGGAGGTTCTTCCTCCTGCTGTCCCTGAGCATCTTAATTAAGTCCTGGACTCCTTGCTTTCTCCTTTCTCCCTCTCCACTTCCTAAGGCCACTTCAGAGCACTAGGAACATCTGGCTCCAGAAAGGTTTAGCTTGGATAACTGCACTATAGCAGCAGTCCCCAACATTTTTGACACCAGGGATCTGTGCTCCTATGAGAATCCAGTATCTGATGACCTGAGGCAGAGCTGAGGCAGTGATGCTAGTGCTGGGGAGCAGCTGCAAATACAGGTGAAGCTTTGCCCCCTTGCGCACCCACCACTTACCTTCTGCTGTGTGGCCCAGTTCCTAACAGGCCACAGATCAGTACCTGCCCGTGGCCTGGGAGCTAGGGACCCCTACTCTACAGGCTTCCAAAATCCTGGGATTCTGAGCCAGAGCCCCTAGCACAGTTTCCTATTACTACAGATCAGACAGCTCTGCTCTCAGAAAAGGATAACACATTTTATCCAGCAGGTATCTCAGACTTTGCAGGACTGCAGTCATAAGATCGGAAGGAAAAAAAACAGTACAGAGACTGCTTGTTATACTTAGGAAATAAGGCTATCACTTAAAGCAGCTTTTTAAATTGTTCTGTGTAAATCTACAGTTGAGTAAAACTTCATTGCAATAAAATTTACACCAAGATAAAAATTTAATATAATTATCAACTTTTTAAAGTCTGTAAACCATCAACTGAAAGCCACCTATGCCAAGGGCATTTTTATGTCCCCAAGACTGGGTGGCAAATCATACCTGCCTGATGGGAGAGAGGACAGCTTGAGTACAAGGTCAATAAATGAGTCTTGACGACCGAACAAGAGTCAAAATTGACACCAACAAATGCTGACCTAAATCATTTTTCTGAATTAAACAAAAACTGAAAATGACATAGCTAATATCCTCACACCAGGATAGATGTCATAACAAAGAGATCATCTGGATTTGAACTTCATCAATGAAAACATCAAAGTACTTGCTGAGCTAACAGCTGTGTAAAAGGAATCTTTTTTTAACCTGTTCTAAAAAGCAGTGCTGGTAACATCTGAAAAGCAATGTTATAAAACTCCCTGCCTCTCATTTCACTACCTAAGAAGTAATAACTGTTTTACTAGATTTTAACTTTGATAGACTCACTGTCAAGATCAAATATCTTTCTTGCCAGACTCAGATGTCCCAGCCAGTTCAGAATATAGAGGATTTTTCTCCTTGGTGATTGCTCCCACCTCATCTGAGTAGCTGAGTTTCAAGGCCAAGCAAACAAATGAGCTAGCTGAATACATCTATGTGAAACTGAGATGGACAGGCACCACACCCTGAGAGAACTAGTTATGACTACAGGTGGGTCAGGGGCGCCCATCCCCCCACGCAGGCGAAAATCTGAGTATAACTTAAGTTAGCCCTCTACGTATGTGGACTGAAAATTTCAAATTGGAGTATAAGTGGACTCATGTAGTTCAAACCCAGTGTTGTTCAAGGGTCAACTGTCTAGTCTAGGGGACAGTGATAATGACAATGATTTACTAGTCTTGTCATCATCACATTGGCAAGTCTTAGTAAATAACTCAAATTCCTTATCCATCCCTTTCCTCCCGGCCTAAACTCAACCCTGCAGAAGAAATGAGCACAAAAGGAGGGGGGAGGTAAAGAGTCAAAACTTTAAAAAACATTTTATCAAACAGCAACAACAAAAAACTCCATCAAAATTGATACTTTCGAAGCTTTAAGAATCTTGTCGATTATCAACTTAACTTGTACCTTCAACTAAAAACTCCAAAATAGATCATAAGTTATGTAAAACGTCATACAAATAATTTTTAAACAATTTTGCTTTCTTTCAGCACATTTTAGGATAGTAACTGCCACTTTTCTTGGGTGCAGATATGCCAGAAGGGAAAAACCCACATTGTAAATTCCAAAAGGTAATTATTTGTATATTGCAAGATTCCCTTTATATGAAATGTCTAGAAAAGGTAAATCTATACCGACAGAAAGTAGATTAGTGCTTGCCTATGGCTATGGTTATAGTCGTACAACTCTTATAAATTTACTAAAAATCACCAAATTATACACTTAAAATAGACGAATTTTACAGAATGAAATTATATCTCAATAAAGTTGTTAAAAACAAAACTACCTATTCAGACAGGTTCTCAGAGTTGTGCTAAGGATTAAGTTATCTGTGAATATTCACAACTATCCTAAAGAAACCATTGCTTCCTAATCTAATCGTCCCACCACAAGAAGAGTCCAGGGCATTCTTACGCTGCAGTGGCTGGGTTGTTTCCTTCCCCAAAAGCAAAAAACAAGATAAAAACAAGTTAATGAAACAGAAAATTTGAGAGATTATGATATGGATCTCAACTCTCAAAAATTCTAACAAAAGTATGTGATAGTCTGGTTTATGACCAAGTATCTCAATTTAAGTAACACTTTCTTAGACAGAGAAAGTACTTACATTCATCGTAAAATCCATAAATTCTATTGATGCTGGCACATTCATGGTTTCCTCTGAGAAGAAAAAAATTCTCGGGATATTTGATTTTGTACGCCAATAAAAGGCAGATAGTCTCCAATGACTGCTTCCCCCTGTCCACATAGTCCCCAAGAAACAGGTAGTTGCTTTCGGGTGGGAAACCACCGTACTCAAAAAGTCGAAGCAAATCATAGTACTGCCCATGGATATCACCTGGAAGCAAGAATTCTGTCAGTGTCGTCATACTTTGTTCACTAACAAAGCTTTGGAAAGACATTCTTTAAACATTCACTGCACACTGGCACTGTCCTCTAATAATGATAGTTAAATTTGACAACGCTAATTCCAATTTTCTCTTATTTATTAGTTCAACTGAGCTTAATAACATTTTTAAGTATATGTGTATGTGCAGAATCTCACACAAAACTCAACTCATTACGAATTTATTTTGTGGAAAGGATGAATGCCTGCCTAGGCAGGCTTTCTTGCCAAGTAACATGGTTTTCCTTTCAGGTCGGCTGATCCTATCAGATCTCTGACAGCTCAGTCTCCAGGGGCTGTGTCATCAGAACTGCTGGACTTCTAGTGAGCCCTGGCCCTGAGAGCGCAAAGATACACACACGCTACACTTACCAATGTATTCGGCTTTCAATTTCTCCCTGCTAGATAATACCAAAGAGCATTTCACTTTAAAAGCATGCATACGAGCTTTACCAATGTAGTCAAATATGCTAGAAGAATACAGCATTACTCATAAGGTTTGGTTTTTATACAGATTATCTACACCGATCATGTAGAAATAGAACTATACAACATCAAGGAAGGTAAATTTTTAGATATTACCGGTTTTGTTTTAAGCTTAAATATAATTCCTATATATTCATACAGTTGACTTTCTCTTAGCTCTCCATTCTGTTTCATTTCTTTCCTTCTACAATGTTTACATTCCTTTAAGCAAAACAATTTTAGAAAATTTGAAGCATGTCTAAGTAAACTAAGTCCATTGGAGGTGTTTATTCTAAAGCTAAATTTATTAATTTTAAGTAGTTCCAAGTTATTCATAAATAGTAAACGATTCTCCTGGCTAATACGAGGTCATCTTTATATCCTTGACTCAATCAATCACGTAACCAAAGGTAACTGTTGAGTGTGCCAAAACTCACCACATATTTTGAGTGGTGCTTCAAGTTCTAGTAGGATAGGCTGACTGAGAAAGATCTCTCGGGACTTTAAGCACAATCCTCTGATTTCATTCTCCTGTAGCTGGACATTCTTACCAGGCTTGGACCCTCTCACTGTAGGGGAGAAAAACTCCAATTACTCAAATGAAGTCAAAATATAATGTAAAAATTAAAAATATCTGAAAGGATACAAATTTTAGATAAAGAGGAGGCAAAAACATAGCTTAACTAGCTTTTTGGCTGGCTTTATTTTCAGAACAATTATAAAGAACATGGTTTTAAAAGCCTAATGAGAATCTTAAAATCTTAGACAGGATTTCAGAGATTATTTAGTTGCACGTTCTATACCAGGTTAAGACTTCTCTACAGTATCCTGAACGAGGGGTCATCCACTCTGGTACAAACACTGTTAGGGACGCCTTCCTTTGACTACTTGCTGAAATCAGACTCCCTGAGGCACAGCTCTGGGCCTCAGTTCTGCATCTAAGCCACATGATCAGCCGTGCTCACCTACAGCCCTGTTCACCAAGCCAGCTCATTTCGCCTCCCGTCTTCCCTTCTACAGCAGGAGATTTTAGAGATGTCACGTTACTGAGTTGGTTTTAAGGCTTCTTTGTTTTAAAATGTGAGACTGGAAATGCTCAGACCACCCCGCTACCCATCAGTGTTATCTCCTCAAGGGTCTCAGATTTATCCGTGAAAAATTTTGTGTTGTTTTCATTTCATTAAAACACATTGTAGGGTCACTGTACATATCTGGCTATGCAATTTCTGGGCCTGCATTTTTTAATACGATCATGCCTGCACAGGACAAAGGATATCAGTGGTGTGCTAAAGAAAGGTTTCCTAGTAATCTGAACAGATAAAAAGTGAGAAAATGGAGGAAAAAACCATGGCACAGCACCAGGCATCCTAAACACATAAGCGCCCGCATCAGAGCCCTCCGAGTTCTACTCACTATCAAAGTGAAGCATAAGATCGTCCCTGGCCTTATTAGCAGTTCGTTTAATGGGCTGGTAGGCAGCAGTAGGAAATGAAATTTTGTTTTGATTCCAGTTGTAACAGATTAAAATAAACAATACTGAATTGTTAAATTTACCTTTATTTTACAGTTAAATGGCCTGCTTGCTGGCAAGGTCTGGTTAAATATGGGGATTGATTATCCTCAACTTGCAGTCAAAGTCTTAATATTTGTACAAAAGATTTATGAAAGCATTCTCTGAATTAGAAATGAAGCAAAAACACAGAACCGGACTAAATTAGAATGAAGTCTGCATCTTTCCACCATTAAATCCAGTAAAAAGTGATTCAGTTTTAGCAAAACCACAAAATCCATCAGATTAAACCAATGTTACTAACTTAAATGTCACTGGTTTTGGAGGCTTAGTTTGTATTCAAATTATAAAATCATTTGGCCTAATAACTGGATAAGAGCAATAGGTTTAAATGGTTTGTATCTAGCTTCGTTCTATAAATATCTAAGTAACATTACAGAATAATAAAAATTACAAGTAAAAAACCTGATGTTTGCTGAAAATTTTTTACTAAAAAGGGCTGTATTTGAGAAATATTGCCCTAGGTGAAGCAATCCTTCAGCCTCAATAGCCATTGAAACCCTGAATTTTCAGAAGAAGCAAGTTCTGAGCAGAAATGAGACAGTGTGTAGAGGAGCATTATTTTTTTCAATGAAAAATAATAAGAAAGAAGAACAATAGGGAAGGATCAAATTCTTGAAGCACACAAAGAAGAGAAAACGTTAAGAGAGAACACTGGGCTAGGAGCCAGGAGCCCCAAGTTTTTTGTACTGGTTCTATAGCCTTGAGTAAATCACTACTTTAAATCCCAATATGTAACTGAACTAAATGACTAGCCAGTCTCTGATCAAAATATTATGAAACAAGAATTAAGGACAAAGTGCAGTAATGATTTTGAGGGATGATATGAAACAGATGCATATATAATACAACAACAGCTAAGCAACAAAAAACGATTTTTCCACAGTAATTTTTTTTTTCTCTAAACACACATACAGGAGAACTCAAGAAACACTCCCGGTGGAAATATGGTCTGATTTCTGATTCACTGGCCAGAAAATCCCAATCATTAGTGATTTTACCAGTCAACCAGGAATTCAGGCAGACTGCCCAGCAGGAAATTTTATTTTTGGAAAGGAGGGGACTCCTAAGTTTCTGGATCATTTTCAGCAGAGCCCTATGTTTGTGAATGAATAGCCCACTCCTTCAGGAGAATATGCAATAACTAACTTACACCTATATAGAACACAGGCTATACTTTTTATATGAATGCTATACTGAATCAATGTCACCATATTAAATCAATGGTGCTAATACGAATTTTACTGGTTTTGGAGGCTTCCACTACCACTTTTAGACATAGTTTACAGTAGTTTTCGTTCTCTTATTGTTTGTCCTCTGAGTAGGAGTGTACAGATTAGTAAAAAGAAATACTACGAACAATTAAAAATTTTTCTTAATGTAGAGTTTTTCCGGAACCAGGATATTTTATATTTGATGAACAGTGCTCATTAAAAGCAATAACACAGTCACAAAGCTTTTTAAATTCCCTACAATTAGCTCAAGGACTAAAATTATAAAAATAGAAACGGTCAAAACCATCTTCTATCAATAGGCAAATTCCTGCTCACCCTTCAAGACTGCTTAGCTATTACCTCACCCTCTCTCTCCTCACCATCTCCCTCACAAGCCCGCTTTATGCATTCTGAAATGCTCAAGAGCCAGTCACCACCCAGCATACACTGTACTTTGTATTATGACTGCAGGTTCACTTCTACCCCAGTAGAATGCAAACCCCTGGACACACCACCTGCTCTGCAGTGTACCTGCCCCTGGCCAGTACAGAGCAGGCACTCAAAATCTGTTGCATGAAAGAAGTCTGGATAAATCTGTAACTACTGTTGGCTAGACTTGTGACATTAGAATTAAACATACTTTCACAACTACATACTTAAAATCTTTAATTTTTTTCAGACTATATACTTTTGATTAAAGACAAATTTTCTGTGCTTTCAAATTATAAAGCAATAGTGTCACTTTCCTATCAGGCTTTATAGAGTATTTTCCTAGAGGTGAAAATTAAAATTTAGGATTATTCTTAAATTTCAAAATGTATCTAACAGAAGATAAAGACTTCAAAATGGGTTTTGGCAGTTCAAGAGAACACTGCAGATATTTCTTAAAAATAGCCCTATCAGCCAACAGCATAAGTGTCTATACTTTACTATTTTCAATGCCTACCAATAGAATTATCTATCAGTTGTAGCTAACATTTACCAAGCACTTCCCATGTGCTTGCTGGGCACTGTGCTAAGGGGCTTTACACTGCCATTTAATCCTCAACAATCCTATGAGGTTAGTTAGGCATTTTCACTTCTCCAAGCCACAGGCTGGGAAAGTTTCAGTGACTTGGTCCAAGGTCACAGAGCTTGTAAGGACACCAGACCCAGACCGACTCTAGGTCTACTGGTGCTTCCACCATACCACCCTCCAAGTAAGAATTTGTTCTTAATTAAGCTCCCAAACCAAGGGAGTTTTCATAGGACAGACTACTGAAACCTCAATATACAGTCACTGCTCCCTAAAAAATCATAATGCATCCTTATAAATGGGAGGCATTAAACAAGAACTAAATCATGCAATCTGTAAAGACTATCGATACTTATTTACCACGCTTCAGACATCCAACAAAATAGTTGCTGGGCACCTGCCATATGCCTGGCCCTGGTTTGGATGCTAGGGCTAGCCTGGCAACAGGAGAGACAAGAATCTCGTTCTTTTTCTTGAGAAGCTTACATGCTAGTGGAAGACACTGGAAATAAGACAAACTGGGTAGCTAGAGATTATTATAAATGTTATAGCTAAAACTATACCTCCAGAAAGATTATAAAACTAAAATTTCACCTTAAAGATAACATCTTTGATAACTGTTAAAAGGTAAAAGCTTAAATATCTCTATTTTATCACTGTTAGCTACAAAAAAATACTAACAGTACAGCTCTGCTCAATATCGGTCAATAACTCATTTTGGCTTAAAGCTCTCTCTGTGTTCTGGGCATGCTGGGAGAAACCTGTACAAATAGGAGACTGTAGGTGGGAAATTCATGGGGTGTGACCTCAGGACACCTTCCTAAGCAGCGGTTCAAATAGCACATATCAAATTATTTCAACAATTGTCAATGGAATCCAAAATATTCCAACAAATAAAAACTCCATTCTCCAGATGGAATGTTTCTCCTAAGTCCAGGTGCCAGGCACTGCAGTCTCACCTTAGGCCTTTCACATATGACTTCTGAGTAAAAGCTTTTCTTTATCTGCCTAGAAAGGTAGATTCAGAAAAATGCATTATGGCTATCTTCAGCAAAAGCTGCTCGGTACCAACTTATCTATTTATCTGGCAAATCAGTGAGTACATGATAAACTTGCACAAAATTTTACTGAAAACAAACTGATAAAATTTTTGAAATAATAAAAAGATGTTATTGGGGATTATCTGCACTGCCAGCTTTCTCCAGCAAGCAACAAACAGTAACTTTTCTGACAGCCCGGCAATGAGCAAAGCAGAGATGAAAAGTATGAAAGAAAACTGAAGAATACTTTGGGATTATTACAAAAAATGAAAAAGTATTCTTCTTGCTCATCGATTAAAGGTCCCTTAACTGTTTTGAAAGGTCACGTTAAAAGAATAGCATACACCAGAAAAAGTGCCAGCGGAATTATAATGAAGTTTTAAAACCTAAGATTGGCACAACTAATTTAAAAATAATCCAACAGAGATTTTGCTGTTTTAAGATAATCCTATTAAAGTAAGTGGTAATTTTAAGAACATGCCACACCATACTCATTTCAGGGACAGAATCAACATCGCAATATCTGACATATTTAGGCAACATCTGATGGATTTAGGAAAATAAGACCTCAAACCAAACAAACGGCAGCAACTATTTACAACACTAAAACTTTCCCACAAACAACTGAGTTCTTTCTACAAAAAAACATAAGCCACAAAAATGTTATCGCAAATCCTTTGGTTTCACTAAGGTCACGAGCAGACTTCCACTTTCTGACCATCTTCAGTGTTTCCATCCCACCTCCCTGTGACTCCCCTAACTGATGGCATTATAATCTGGGTATTGAAAGGTGAAACAATTTTCTCAGGCAGATGGTCACGACATAGCTGCAAAACACTGTCCACCGCTCTCAATACATATCTGGAGTAACCTACACCTAGAGTTAAGTGAATTTATTGAAAAACGTTTAACTTCCCAGTCGAACAAATACCACTGATTAGACTAGACATCTAACTCTACATTTTATTAGTTTCCATTTTCATAAATCTAAAATATCAGTGACACCCGATCCCCTCTAGATGGGGAATGCCAGAAAACTATAGTGGAGAAATTGGAGATTTCAGATAAATCAAGGCCCCTAATGAAATCATGTTCTAAAACATGCTCTGGATATAGGACTCTGATCCTAAAACATAATTTGTCCCAGAATTCTAAAAACTCCAAAGAGATGGAATCTTTCTCTATTCCTCTTGAATGAGGCTTTCCAGTTACCTCATTTACAAGGCAATTCACATCAGAATATTACATCCTCCACATTTCAATCTTTAGGTTTACTAATTGCCTCAGTTGTAAATTAAGTGAAATGGTCAACTCCGTATAATACCAATTATTTCCCTGCTTCAAGATCAGTAATCCTCACCTATTCAAATGGACTGACTGGCACTGGCACATGCTTCTACAGAAGAGGTCACGCGGGTCATTATAAGACTGCAGTTTCAAAGACATAAAACAATCCCACCAACCTCCACCACGGGGCGGGCTACTTACTAATGCAAGGCCCAGCACCGAGGAAAGCCTGGCCTCCTGCTACAGACCAGCAAGGGGGCACAAGGAGAGCGATGCCTTCCACTCTGTGGGTTAGGGCTAGCGCAAGCTCAGGTCATGTCCTCAATAGAGCTTTCCCATCTTGCATCTTACTACATCTTACCTCGTAGGAAATGATTAGGCATACAACTGCCGGGGAAGGGGAGAGGAGAGCAGGGAGCTCACCACAGACTTCTTTAAGTTAGGGAATTAGCAAAACACAATTTTAATATGTCATTATCAACAAAATGTCCTATAACTGATCCAAAGTAAAGCCTCTAATCGTACAAATTATCTGATGTATAAAGAAAAAAATAATTGTAGAGGTCTCATTAGGAAAAGATACTTTTGTTTTCCTTGGTCAACATTTTAAGAACTTTTTTGCGATTATGTTTGTCCTTAATATTATCTTCAGGACCAGGGACTGCTGTCTTTTTAACATTAGAATACAAACAGGTTTCTGAGTATACCAAAAAGCTAAACAAATGGGTTAAACATTTTTAGTTTCAGAATATCTGAGCACTACCTTCAGATGGACTCTCACACACCAGAGAATTAAATTAGTAAATGCTTTCCAAGGGCCACGGCAGAGGCCATATTTAAATCACTAAAGCAAGCCAAGCAATTATGCAGAGCCTGGCACGGTCTTGCAGTTCGACAACAGCCATCTTTAGAGCAAAGATACTTCCTGAAAATTAGGATGTGAAAATAAGTTACAACTGCCCCACTGCGCAATAAAAGTGCTAGCTCCTGAAAGAGGTCAGTCGATTACAAAGTAAAACCAAATCTCACTTTTCTCCAACAGTAAGTAGGAATATCAGAGGGCTTATTTTCTCTTTAAATCCCTCAAGTTTTACCGTGCAGTTATTTTAATAATTGAACATTAGTTACATGAAGGAGTAACAACCTTAAGGTTTTATCATCAACAAGGCAGAGCTTGGATAAAAGCGTCCAAGGCGGATTGCACAAGTGATAACTACTTAAGAAAAAACTACTAAAAGCATAGAAAAGAACTGCAAAGCTGTTAGTGACTAAGATCTAAACCAACATGCTGTTTTTCTTAAATAAGACTTCATCTGAGTTGCCTTTTTAGTATTATCACTGGCTAATTCTCAACTAGCTGGTAAAGTCCTCCACCTTAAAAGATGAGATGATTCTGAACATGAAAAAAATTCTAACAAGGTCCCCATAGTCATATTGCCTCCGTTTTCAGATATACATAAATCTTAATTAAAATGTTTAAGGAAAAAGGTTTAGGGGGCATTACAAAAACCACAAAATTATTATCAACATCTAACTTGGATGTATATACATCTTCAATGGATCATCACTGTCTCTCTGCCAATTTTATGTGGTTGACAGAGGGAAGGAAAAAGGAAAATATTTATTATTTCAATTTCAATGAAAAAGTGAAATTAAAAAATTTGGGTAAGTACAATATAACATGCATAGAGAGAAGTTATTAAGAAACAATGACTGATCTCACTTTAGATGACCCGAGTTCATCAAGGCAAATTTCTCAGCACGATTTAAAAAACAGATTAAAATTAAAATCTGTTACGTAAATTCAGAGTTATGGGAAACCCAGAACTTAACAAGACTTAAGTGACCCTAAATTTTGTTTCTAATCCACAGAGATTTCAATTTTTCTTTTCTCAGTGAAATAAAGCCTACCCCAATCTAGCCAGAGGTAGGCAGAATTTATAATAAAAAGTTCCTTTCTTATTACAAACTGTTTTAATCCAGTCCTGACCCACTGCTGCCTCATATAAATCAAGAACTGTACTAATGTGACAAGTCTGGTTCCTGTAATACATGACAGTACTGAATGAAGACAAGGTTTTCACCCACATTAGAGAGACATTTCAAGAGCCTATCAGGGGTCCATTCAGTGTTTTTTTTTTTTTTTTTCTTTTAAGAAGGTATGAAAGGAAAAAACCCCACAGATTAAGAAAAGTTATTTTCAGGAGTTTCATTTTAAGGGCTTAATTCAAAAGATCTGCAAATTCTACCAGAGCTGTCCAACTGTTAATCATGCTCTCGACTCCATCTCAGAGCATTTATAGTTCAACAATATTATATGAGATTATAGAGGCCAAAAGTTAAAACTCAGCCAAATCTACATTATCCAGGGCCCAAATCAAGAAAGGGATCTGAATGCTCCCAAAGTTTTGAATAAGACGTTAGCATTAGTAGACTCGCTCTGGAAACCAGAGAAAAGGGGCAGTTCATTTAAGTGTCTCTCTTCAACATCCTAACTTCTCTTCCGTCTCCCATATCAATATGAATCAATTCCCAGGCACTTCATGAGTTTTAGATCAGCCAAAATAACAGCTTTACTTTAACCTTCGCTTAACCACCGCACACTTCCTTCCTTCATACACAGGGTGAGTCGAACGAATTCTGTCTCCCGGCTGCTTGGTTTTGAAACCTGTCACTGTGTGACCTTGGTCAAATGACTTCACCTCTGTGTCTTAGTTTCGTCTGAAAAGCGGGAAAACATAACAGTACCTACCGAGCAAGGTTGTTGGGAGAATAAATGAAAGCTGTGTAAAGTGCTCAAAAAATGCCGGACACATAGTAAGCGCTGGCTAGCATTACGATTGTAATTTATTAGATAACGCAAAGCGCTTAACAGAGCCTGGCACATTGGAAATATAACGAAACTGTCATCGTCCTTGGTTTCACGTTCAGAAAAGAGCGCGGAGATCTCATTAAGATAAAAGACAACTTAGAGTATCTGGGAGCGCAGGAGATGGGTCCAACATCTCCTTGAGAGATAAAAGTTGGTCAGTAAGTAACAAAAAATGGGACTCCCCGATCCCACTCCCACGAAAAATAAAAATGAGCAAGATAAAAAAAAAGCCCTTTAACCAAGTGGAACCCACATCCCCATCAAACTGCCTTTCGAGAGGACGAGTACCAGACAGTCCGGAAAACGTCGTCCTGCAGGTTGGATGGGGCCCCCCACCTTCTCTCCTCCAAAGGCGGGTTTGATTTGTGGGGTGCAACGGGGGTACGGAACGGAAACATGGGGGTGGGGAGCAGAGTTTTCAGATTTCACGGCCAGGAAGAAGGCTGCGCCCTAGTGCAATGAATGAGCCGGGAGGGGGACCGCGCGGGGTGGGCCAAGTGCGGGACCCCGGCCGGCATCCTTCCGGCAGCAGCCCCGAGCCCGCGGGCCAAACTCGCGGCTCATTCCCCTCAGCGCTGCAAGCCCAACCGGCCTCCCAACTGCCCCCACCGCGAGCCCCCGGGGCTGCTCGCCTCCCCTCAGCCCGTCCGCCGCCCCCTTCACCTTCCAGCAGCCGTTGGATGATGCTGTCGATATTGAGTTTATCTATATCCGCCATCGCCTTCCCACCACCGATCCTCCCGTAGCGGCGCCGCCGGCGGCTCGCGCCCGGGACTCACGCCTCCTTTCCCACGCCACGAGCACAGAGGCGGTGGTGGCGGCGGTGGCAACAGCCGCGGCGGGTCCCCCCCCGACCGCCCCGCACCCTGCTTCCTCCTTCTCTCCCCACTGGAACCACGAGAAGAACAAAATGGCGGCCGACTCCTTAGCTAGCCTCGGGCGGCGCACGGATGCGCGCGGGGAGTGCAGCGGCCTGGCCGGGACTTCTTTATGGGCCATAGAGCGCGCGGGAGGGGGCGGGGCCAGAGCCCGGGAAGGGGAGGAAACGGTTGAGCGTAACTGCGACCGCGCGCGGGATCCTTCCGCCAAATGGGCCGAGCCAAATAGGCCCCCTGGCGGGAGCGTAAGTTGAAAAGTTGCACGCGGGAGTTGGGGAAGGGAAAAAGGATGCTGCTGTGCGTCCGAGGTCGGTGGTTTCCATACAATACTGTTCACTGGGGCTAGATGTGTGCAGACCTGCTATGTAGAAGCCCAGCCCATCGAAGGAACTCGGTCCTGGAATTTACCCTTTAAGTTTGGGTGGAGGTGGAGAGAGACAATAATTAAGAGAAGTAGGTTAACTTATTTTGGATTCAAATTTGCTGGGACTTGGGGGAAAGGAAAAGGTTTATTTGGTGACTAATAAAAAAAGGTCCTTAGATAAAATGTTAAGTTATTCATTCTGAGGGGTGAGAATATGGGTGTTTGTATATATAATTTTTGTGCACTCTAACTTTTACATTTGCAGAAAAAAATTTTAATCCACCCTCAATATTTTTTTTCATCATCCTTATGTTTTTACTATTTTTCTTGAACTCGGGAAGTTATATAATCATTGGAACGGTTACCCTGGTTCTAGCCAGAACGAAGGTGAACGAGCATGTGCAGCAGATAAAGGAAGAATTTGCAGATTTCGCGCGTTGGAGCTGGAGGCCAGAAGATAATAGCGAGTTTGCAGGGGTGTGTATTGCTGATCGGTCCTAGGTTCTGCAGACACCCCGGGGAAACTCTGCTCCATTTTCTTTGGCTTCCCAGGCTACCCAAGTCCTATCTCTCTACAGGAGGCCCTCCAAATTTGTCACCTCCGGGGGCTGTGAGTCGCCTTTATCTTGATCTGGGTTTGGAAGTGCAGCCCACACTCAGCAAATACATCTGCTCTCTTGGATCCTGAACTTTTCATTTCTGTTTTTTCCTGCAGCTCTTTACAGTTTGCAAAACCCTTTCCCTTCCCCTGAGAAATTCATTTTGTTTTTCAAGGCACAGGGTGCACGAATTCCCCCATCCCTAAATGCCATCGAGGTGATTGTGCCACCTTGGCATCCAGCCTTGGAAGCTGAATCCTCCTGGGGCCCAACTGCTGCAGGACGCAGGTCCTGCATGTGGACTTTTAGTCTTCTTGCTCCTGTCTGGAGGCTTTGAGGTTCAGGTCTCCCCCTGCTCTGCTCAGCTGCTCATTCCACTTTCCCCAGTCAGCAGCGCACTCGCAAGCTATAGCTCTGTTCACCAGAAAACACACAAGTGTCGTTTGTCAGCCCAGGGCACAGAGCCTAGTTGATGACATTCGGAGTCGCTGCCCAGGCTGTTGTGAACAGCTGGCTATGGAGGTCAGGGTGGCTTTCCTGGGAGGAGTCGAGACTTTGGGTGCCTCCCGGGCAGGGTGCATCATGGCAATGGCAATTAGAGCAGGAATATGAAAGACAGCAATTTATTTAGCAGACAAATATTTATGGAGCATCTGTTCTGTGCCAGGCATTGTTCTAGGCTGAGAAGCAGGGGTGAACAAGACAGACAAGGCCCTTCTCTCATGGAGAGTCATCTTGTAAGCCAGACAATAAACAAAGATACAAATAAAAATATCGGCTTCTGATAAGTGCAGTGGAGAAAGGAAACAAACACTGTATTCATTTTCTCAGTATGTGCCAAAAACTTTCTCATTGAATCCCCAAGACAACAGTAAGAATTATGTACTATTCCTATCACACCCATGTTACAGATTTAAAAAGCAAGACAGAGAGGCTAGGTTGTTTGCTGAAGGTCACACAGGTAGTAAGTTACAGAGTTAGGGCTGAAATTCAGGACACCAAGAAACTAAAGCCCTTTTATATTTAATAAGTCCCCACTGTGAATCCCCAGCGCCTAGCATAACCCTGTCACACACTAGGCACATAACAAACGTGGAACCCAATGGAATGATCTAAACGTGTCTCTACCCACAGCAAGAGGGCCATAATTTTCCATACACAAAATAGCAGTCGTGTGAACATCGGCTGACATCAAGGTTGGAAGAGGACTTCAGACTAGACTGGGATATGGGGAGGGCCTCTGTCCACACACCATTCTCTGCTGAGCTACTCCCCTCCAGAGTCCAGTTTTGCTGGCACTTGTCTAAGAGAAGTAGCTGGCTCCGAGCCTGAGAGTGGCATAAGCTCGCAGGATAGATCCGAACGGCTCCTAGACAGAGCAAACAGCTCTGGGAGGAAAGAACTGATCCCCTGTTGGCCTTGTTCTGCCATTATCAACACGAGTGACCTCCCTAAGGACCAGCAGACAAGCATTTGCCAGAAAGGCTACTGTCTAATAGGTAGAGTGTCCCTTCCCCTTTCTAACTCGCCTATTTGTAAAATGAGAAAAGTGGATAAAAATGTACTTTTTGAACTGTCTTCCTTGGATCCACAGAGCTTTTTAGAGGCCTCTTGAAGATGATGGTAAGCCGATGGGGTTCTGGTCCCCAACCCCTAGCGCCAACCAAAGCAGAACCATGGCACATGATAAGCACTTAATCAAAATTAACTATTATTATTAT
>NW_006434829.1:5872353-5883990 GCF_000325575.1 Pteropus alecto
TATTATTTGTTTTAGACATTGAGCTTCCATGTAAGACTTGAAGAGGGGGCTGTAGCTCAAATAATTGAAAACCAGTAGTGTTTCTAAGGACCCTGTAAGCTTTGAGTGAGCTCTCAGTGCCTAAAGGAGACAGGCTAATAACAGGAAAGAATTAAGCCAGGTGGATAGGGACTGGTGAACTCGATAGCACACACCTCGTCTGAGGGGCCGCTTCTCAGCTCTGGTCCACTGGGGCCATGTGGGAACATGGAGCCCAATGTGGCTGGATCCTCTGAGTCTTTAGGAGAACTCGGGCATATGGATTTTTATGTGAAATGTTCCATTTTTTTAATCGTTGGTCATGAACTCAAATTCTTCTAAAACATTGTGTGAGGCTGAGAAAGTATATCTGTGGGCTACACTTGGCCCTAGGCAACGGTTTGGAACTCTGTTCTAGAAGGTGGTGTGTGAACCCTTCCCTCTCCCCCTAATTTAATGAGCATTCGAATTATTGTTAAATGATCCAAAGAAATGTCATGGATGAGGTTTGCCAGAGAATGTGGAAATTTTGTACAAAGTAGGGAACCATAGGAAGAAATACCGGCGAAAGCCCTTTGACAGCATCCGCAGCTTTATTTCAATGTCCTGTGATATTATCAGCAGACGCTTTTGTTTTCGTTTTTGTTTTTCGGCAAATTATTACTGAGGCCTCATTCTGTGTGAGAAGCTGGGGACATAGCAGGGAGCAAACCAGCAGAGTGTCAGTCCTCGTGAAACTCCCAGTCCAGGGGAAGAGACAGACAGGAACAGAGAAACAGTCAGAGAGGATAACTGCAGATGGTCGTGAGTTCTGTGAGAGAATTAGAAGGGCTCACGGGACCACATTGTAGATGGACTCAGGATTCGACATTCGAGTCAAGATCTGAAGGCTGAGAAAGAGAAAGTCATGAGAAGAACTGCATAAAGGAAGAGTATTCCCAACAGGAAAACAGCTAGTGCAAAGGCCCTGAGGCAGAAACAATCTTCCAGCACTGGAGGAGTGGAAAAGAGGCGAGAGTGGCTGGAATGGAGTATGAGGGGGAGAGTGTCAGGAGAGGAGGTTAAGTGGGCAAAGGCCGGCTCACTCAGGGCTCCGTAGACCATAGGAAGACATTTAGATTTTATTCTAAGCCTAAAGGGAAATCACTGAAGGGTTTCAGGCAGAGGAAACATGATCTGATTCATGTTTAAAGAAGCTTTTCATTTTGAAATAACTTTAGATTTACTGAGAAGTTGCAATGATAGTACAAAGAGTTTCCATAAGCCTTTCACTCAGCTTCTCTCTGATGTTAGCATTGTACACAAGCATGGCATCGCTCTTAATTTTTCAAAAGACCTAAATCATAAAGAAATGTCGGATCATACAATAGCACATGACATCGTTATCCAGAGGGCATCTTCTCCGAAATGAGATCTGCTTTCACTTCTAAAAACATCTCTTTGGTGTCTGTGAGGAGAAGGGACTATAGGTGGGCAGGAGTGGAAACCGTGAGATCAAGGAGGGGGCTGATGAAAAATGTAGCATCCATGCTCTGAGCCTCAGTTTCCTCATCTGCAAAATGGGGGTGATATCACCCATCTCAGAAGGTGGTTGTGAGAATGTACTTGGGAAGGTAATAGTAATAATGATTAACAACAGTGATGATGATGATAGCTAGCATTTATTCAGTGCTTCCTGTGTGCCAGTCTCTTGTTTGTGACCTTTCGTGCATGATCAGGGAGTGTAGATTCTTTGGGATGTTCCCAGAAGCCTTCACCGAGGAGGAGGGTTTATATGGGCCTTCCCAAATCTCTTGAACCATTCTTGGCCCTCTTGGGTGTGTCTCTCTTTGAGAAGAGTCCAAATATACTTCCATCTGGACTTACCCAACAGAGACATTAGAATAATGACCATCTTGCTAAATGTTCCTTAGCTTTGCAGCAAGTTGTCCGAATATCTGGAGGGTGGATTGCATTGTCATTGGGCGCTAAGTCTGGCAAAGGGAAGCAGACTTTAGAGCAGGGTCTCTCAACCTGGGCACTAGTGACAATTTGAGCTGGATCATTCTCTGTCGTGAGGGGCTATCCTGTGAACTGTAGGGTATTTAGCAGCATCCCTGACCTCCACCTACTAGATGCCAGAAGCACACCCCCTGTCCCCAATTATGATATTAAAAAAATACAAAAATGCCTCCAGGCACCACCAACTGTCCCCTGTGGCGTCAAAGTCACCCTCTCCACTCTTGGTTGAGAACCACTGCTTAGGAGCACTTGGGGCCTATGGTAAAGTGGCTTTGCCAGAGTAGCTTCTTTGACTACTAGTACCAATAGCTATCATTTATTCAGAATTTACTATGTGCCAGGCTTTGACCTAACTCTTGTTTTGTATATATCTTCTGGCTTCATTCCCAGAGAGGTTAGATGACTTGCCCAAAGTCACACAGCTAAGAAATGACAGAGCCCAGATTTGACCCAGATTTGTCCGACTCCAAAGGCCGTGTTCTCTAACCACTCTGCCTTGCTGAGCTTCTGAAGACAGGGGTGTTAGAAAATCATGTGGGGAAAAATATTTTCTAAACAGTAAAAAGTCATTCTAGTGTCAAGTAGGAGAGGCTGCATGGAGAGACCTTGTTCTGGACTCACAGACTTATTGGAAAAGCCAAATTGTAGTGCGGAGTCCACACGTGACTCACTGTATGGCTTTAGGCAAGTCACTGGCTTGACTTGGTAGTTAAACGCATTTGGTAAGCCCCACCCCACCTGGATGAGATAGGCTTTGAGCAATAATGGTGCCTCCCAGCAAGGCACAATGCTAGGAGCTTTGCAAATGTCTTCTGGTGGAATTTCATCCTCAAATAATTCCAGGAGGCATAAGCCCTCCCCTCCTTTTTAAAATGGAGATGAAATTCACATAACATAAAGGTAACCATTTTAAAGTATAATTCAGTGGTTTTTAGTACCTTCGCAGTGTTGTGCAAACATCCCCTTTATCTACATCCACAATATTTTCATCACCTTGCAAAGAAACTCCACATCCATTAGCAGTCACTCCTCCTTCCTCCTTCCTCCCAACTCCTGGCCACCACAGAAGAAACGAAACTTTATATAGTAGTTGAGACCCCCTTCGAAATGCTTCTCCATTCTACTCACTAACCTCCCTCTCCAGAGGTAGCTAGCCTAAGATCCTTGTGTAGGTGATTATGTTACCAGTTATAACAATATGTAAACCAACTAACAATCAACAAGGAAGAAAAACCACGCTAACCCCCAGGGCCAAAAAGAATGCATTTTTATAATGCTAGATTTATTCAATTTAAAATACTGCCTTTGGTTCTGAGAGTAGGCTTTCTGATTTTACTTGTATTGAAATGTCCTTCCCAATGTGCAATGATGGTGATAG
Source organism: Pteropus alecto (assembly GCF_000325575.1). Taxonomy (NCBI): domain Eukaryota; kingdom Metazoa; phylum Chordata; class Mammalia; order Chiroptera; family Pteropodidae; genus Pteropus; species Pteropus alecto. The sequence continues at coordinate 5,875,751 of NW_006434829.1, forward strand.
TGACAGATAGCTAGTTTGTTAACGTTTCATTTGGCAGAAGAAAAAATCCAATCATGAGAGGTTGGAAAAATAACTCGTGGCATATTTATGCAGAGATGGAAACACATGAAACTAAGCTACATGTATCAATCTGGATACCTCCGGAAGCTAATGTCGAGTGAACAAACGCCGGCTGGGGAAGGAGTGGAACTGTGTGATACTATCTGCATAAAAGTTTAAGACGACCAAACAAAGTCATATAATTAGGGCAATTTATTTTCAAACTTTTTGGGGGGCCATGATGTGCTCTAAGAAAGATATCTTATGCCCCAACCCTAGTACACTTATACACAGATGTAAAATTTGAACAGAAGTTTCAAAAACAATGCTTATACCTTACTACATGGGATACACTCTGATTATTATTATATATGTTTTTACACTCTGATTATTTTTTATCCTGTCCTATCCTAACGTATCCTGTCCTTATTTTTAAAATGCTGGTTGCGACCCTTTAAATTAATTTTATAACCTACTAAAGGGTTGCAATGAGCAGTCTGAAAAATACTGCTTTAGGAATATATACCATGTAGAAAAAAGTAGGAAGACACATGAGAAAGAAACATCACATTCACGTTTCCATGTAAAAATACAAAGACACATTTATAAAACACCGTATTTAGGAGGAAAGGAGAAAGAAAGAGATTAGTGAGGGTACACAAGGGGTGCGATTTTCTTTCTAATATTTTGTTTTCTAAATTGGAAGGCGGTTCTGTGGGAATTTTGTTATATTACTGTTTTTAAAATCAGCTTTATTGACATACAACTCACATGTGATAAAACATGCCCATTCAAGTGTACAGTTCAATTAATTAGCCAATGAATACACCATGTAACTATTACCCCAATAAGATAGAGAACACTTCTATCACCCCAAAAATTCCCCCTTACGTAGTCAACCTACCTCCACCCCCAAACCCCAGTCCCAATGACTGATTTGCTTCCTACCATTACAGATTAGATTGATCTTTTCTAGAGTTTTAGATAAATGAGATCATAAAGAGTCAGCTCTTTTTGTGTCTGGGTTCTTCCGCTCAGCATACTGTTTTTAAGGCTTACACATGTTGTGTATGTGTGCGTGTCAGTAGTCCATTCCTTTTTTTTTTAATTTTTATTTTTCAATTACAGTCGACATTCAATATTATATTAGTTTCAGGTGTACAGCATACACCTGTCAGGTGGTTAGACATTTATACAACTTACAAAGCGATCCCTCCGATAAATCAAGTACCTATCTGACACCATACATAGTTATTACAATATTCTTGACTATATTCCCTACGCTGTATTTTATATCCCTATGACTATTTTGTAACTACCAATTTGTACTTTTTAATCCCTTTACCTTTTTCACCCAGCCCTCCAGCCCCCCTCCCATCTGTTTTCTGTATCTATGAGTCTGTTTCTGTTTTGTTTATTCTGTTTTTTAGATTCCACACATAAGTGAACTCATATGGTATTTGTCTTTCTCTGCCTGAGCAGTCCATTCCTTTTTATTTCAAGTAGTAACCATAGTATGGATAGATAAGAATATGTTTATACATTCGCTCGTTGGGAGGCATTTGGGTTGTCCAGTGTGGGGACTATCTATCATGTTTTTATGCTTGAGATGGTTTATTAAAAATAAATATGCAACCTAAGATAGTTTCAAAAAGACAAAAAGAAAAGCAAAACCCACAAAAAATAATAATAAGTATACTATGAGACATCCCCTTGTGCCTTCCCTAGCATTATTCTGGCAATTTTTGTGATGTCAAACTCCCAAGTCAATGCTTTTTTGCTGTCACACTGGAAAACAATGGAACTCTGCCTGCAGCGGAAATTGATGATTGGCCACTAGGCAGAGAAACTAGTGGTCCCCTGAGACCATCTTGGTTTCTGCAACGACCTGGCCTTTCCTCCTAGGAAATATCGATCACAACACAGGGGCTGCCGGCTCAGCTAGAAAGCCTGTGGATCCGGATTTGTGGCCTGGAACGCCTGGCCCTCCGGCTCCCCTGCTGAGGATCTGAGCCACATTGATGGTTCCTGGAAGAAGTGTTTCCCCCAACTTGTGGTAAAGCATCTCATTATTTAACAATGATTTTAAACATCAAGGATCTGAGCCCCAGAGAGGTTAAGTGACTGGCCCAAGATCACACAGTAAGTGGTAGATAAGGGACTTACACCCTCCATGTGCTTGACTCAAAAGGCCCTTCTCTCAACGATTAGATGATCTTGCTTCTTTGAGTCTCAAGAAAAAACGTCAGTGCATGTGCACTGTAACATTCACTGTAATGTCATCAGAGCTAATGCTTATGGGAGGCTTATTTTGTGCCCAACTCTTTTCTAAGCATTTTATGTGAATCATTCCATGTAATCCCCACAAATGGACCTATGAAGTAAGTACTATAATTATTCCAGATTGCAGATGTGGAAGCTGAGTCACAGGGAAGTTAAGTAAGTAGCTTTGAGCGGCTGAGCTAGGATTCAACCCCAGGCAGCCTGGCTGCAGAGCCTGCAGCAGACGCTGTCAGTGCCTCCCCCATATCCTTTCAGCAATCGACTTTCTGTGCAAGCCGATCTGATGGTTCAAACCTCTCACTCTGCACTTGCACAGCCCGAAAGTGAGCACCTCACTCACCCCGCTCTAGTCTTGTGCATGCTACTTGCCATTGGCTGGACTTGGCTCTGTCCACCAGGGCTTGCTTGGCAAGTGTGGGGGTAAATCAAAAGTGCCCGGGAGCTAATGACCCCTGGGAGCACCCCTCAACCAGGGATTGATGGGAGTCGGAAGGTGAATGCCCCAGCTCCCTGGCCTCTAAGACGGGATAGCTCTGGGGTGTGTTCTGCACAGTCCCCAAAGCTCCCCAGCAGAACTGAGCCCCAGCTGCCCACAGTGGTAATTTGCTTGATAAAATGGATCCTTTTATTAATTTCTTTCCCTTTCTTGTCTGTCTTCCCTACTCCTTTCCTGATATTTTCTAGAATTAACCCTCAAATAAACAATTTGCAGTAGAATCCTTGTCTCTGAGTCTGGGGGTGGGGGGCTCTAAGTAGAGCATAAAGTCTTAACCTCTACACAGGCTGCTGATATCTTTGTTTCTAAGTGCAAACAAAAGTAGCAACTTAGAACCTAGAAGCCACCTGAAAAGGGAACTGGCTAAATCTTTGTGTGCAGGTATACATGTTCTTGTACATGCATGCATGTATGTGTGTGTATAGGTGCGAAGTTGTGTGTGCACAGACTTCTTACATGGGCTATTTTCACACCATAAAAACTTTTTAGAAACGTCAAGGTCATCTGGTCTAGCCAAGAGCAGACAAACTCTGAAGAGCAGACCAATTTCTCTTTCCCAACACATTAACAGGAAGGGTATCTATTGATAAGATCAGCACAACCTAATTTGCCATTTGTTGTGAATATTTAGAGTGCAAGCCAGAGCACCTCAAGCTGTGGGTTTTCTGTCTTTGCGGTTTTTTTTTTTTTGGCGGGGGAGGGTTTGTTTCAGAGGCCTCAGGCTGGGAAGAGGAGTGTGGAGGAAGCTGATACAGCTCTAAATTGGAGGCTATTGTGGGGTTCTTGTCAACCTAAAATTTACATACGTTTTTACCAGTTTATTTAGCAGTACTGTGCCAGACCCTGACCTGGAGAAGTTACAACCCCAGTTTGAGGCCCAGGATCAGTCCTGGGGTCTGAAATGTCAGCTGAACAGGTCTTTCTGCCTAAGAAAAGACACAGTGCCTCAGACTTTTCTCTCTCCTCTTAACGGAGCCCTTTCTCAACACCCAGGGCTTTATACACATTATCTCATCTAATCCTATTATCTCCATTTCACAGATGAGGGAAATGGGGCTCTAAGAGGTGACTTGCTCAAGGTCACCTGGCGTTAAACATTTGGCATAGCTGGGATGCAAACCAAGGTCTGTCAGCCTCCAAAGCCCTCAGCCCTTCGCAGCAGCTGGGGGTAGATGTGTAAGTGAACTTGCCACAAAACAACCCTAAAATCTCAGTGGTTTATAATGACAAATGTGCATTTCTTGGCTTGTTAATGTCAGTGGCTACAGCTGTGATTCCGTTGGCCTAGGCTCTACGTGTCTTCTTATTCTGAGTCCTGTGGGCCATGTTTATTCTCGTGGCAGAAGGGAAGTGCAAGAAAACAGGAGAAAATTCTAGTGATGCCTTTTAAAGTTCTCACTTGATGTGATATGCATCACTCCCGCTCACATCCTATTGGCCAAGGCAATGGAGGCAGCAATGTACAATCCTTTTACAGAGAAAGGGGGGAAGGAGTACAAAATGGAGAACAATAGTACAATCTACCATGTCTGTCCTCTTGGTCACAAATGCGTACTTCTCTCCCATTTGCACTTAACCACCACCACCAAGGAAGACACTACAAAAGCCAAACCCAGTCATGAGAAAAGGTGTGGAGTGTGACCTTGTGGTGGTCTCTGCTTCATTTGCTAATACATCTTTGCCTTTGAAGAGCCTCTTCTGCAGGGCCTCGCCTGTCTGAGAAGAATAGAACCAGCTTTTTAGCCTCCAGTGGAGAAAACCTGAGGAAAGACATTTCAATAGGAGGAGAGCTAGAAGACCAGTTAGGCCAGTCATAGCAAGAGATGATGATAATGATGATGATGATGATGATGATGATGATGATAATTATAATAGATAACATATATTGTACACTTCCAATGAGCCAGGCAGCATGTTAAAAACTGTGTTTAATTTTATCCTCACATCATCTTTTTATTATTTAATCTCACTCCTTAGCATTATCAACACATTTTACAGATACAGAGGCTGAAGCTTGGAGAGGTTGTCCCTAAGCCCAAATCACAGAATCACTTGCTTAACCACTGAAATAACTCCTTAGTGCTTACCCTACATGATGGTTTCTGGTCCCAAGATACTAACCCTTTGATATTAACAAAAAAAGGAGCACAGATATTGGGGAACAAACGTCTAGGGAGGGCCTTACCAAGCCTATTGGTACCCCAGATTGATTAATAAATCAAACCACTACTGTTCAAATGTGTGTTTCATATTAGTTTGGGGCAGGGGCTGGACCTCGTAGGGGCAGAACAAGGGGTGTGGACGTGCTCTGGTTGGTTTCTCCTGTGGCCCCCAAATCAACAAAACAAAACCCTCCTTAGAAGGCTATTCATGAGATGGGCTTAAGATTCTCTTGCGGCCTCTGCCCTTTACCCAATGCCAACAAACTTTTCAAAGGCTTCCTTCTAACCACACACTCGTCTCTAAGGTGAGTCTCTATGAATGGTTTTCTTGTTATGTCACCTCTCTGGGTTAATCCCATGGGTGATATGTTCAGGTTGCTGCTCTGCTGCTTCCTGGCCGTGTGACCCTGGGCAGTGACTTCACCTCTCTGAGCTTTGGTGTTCTCCTCTGTGAAACGGCATAAGAATAGTGTTTGCTTCATACAGCTGTTGTGAGGGGACGGATAAGATGACAGGTGGGAAGTATTACCTGGCCCACGAGCACTCGATACAACTGAACTATTACTAGTGTTCTCAGTGAATCTTTAAAAACAGACCAATACCTAGAACAACTGTTTGGAACAGTATATCCATTAGAAATAGAATGCAAGCTGCATATGTAATTTAAATGTTTCCAGTAGCCACATTAAAAAGTCAAAAGAACAAGTGAAAATAATTTTAATAATGTATTTCCTTTGACCTAATCTATGTAAAATAGTATCATTCCAACATGTAGACAATATAAAGGAAGTATTCATGAAATATTTTATTCTCTTTTGAATGCATCAAGGCTTCAAAATCTGATGTGTGTTTTATGTTGACAGCACATCTCAGCTTGGACTAGCCACGTTTCAAGGGCTCAGAACCACATACAGGGAGTGGCTGCCGTGTGACAGCATAAGAGATAACCCATCCTTCTCTGACTTTGACTTTGTGTATAGCCAAAGAGACATTATTATGCATCCAGATCTGTGGCCCTCTGGCAGAGTCTATCTGCCTGAAGCTTCAGAATATTTATTGGTAACCGATCTTTAGAAAACAGAAATTGAGACCGTCTCCAGCCCCCATCACCTTCCTTCGGTTTCAGGTTTGCTAGTGTTTTCTTGAAGTCCAGTGGGAAGGGTCTGAAAAGGAGCAGTTAAGTGTATATGTAAATAAGTAGGAAAAAGTCTAGAAGGATTCTCACCAAATTGTTAACGGTGGAAATTAAAGGGTAACATCAAAGCAGACTTTAGTTTTAGCAGTAATGCCCCCCAATTTTTTCCACTAAGAACGCATTCATGAGTTGGTTATGTAAGTAAAGGTCAAGAGAGAGGGGGAGAAAGAGAGAGAGAGGTAGAGAAAAATAACCATGATTTGGGGTAAATCTTCAAGAATTTGAACAGAAAACAGGGCAAGTATGGGGATTACGAGTTGGACTTCGGTGCCAGATGCCTTCATTTCCACCCCAACCCTGCTATCTACTAGCTGTGTGACCTTGGGAAACTTTCTTACACTCTCTGGGCCTCAGTTTCTTCATCTATGAAACGAGGATGATAATGGGACCTTCATCGCTGGGTTGTTTTGAAGATTAAATGAATGTGTGTGTGTGTGTATGAGGTGTGATCATGTGTGGCACATAGAAAATGCTCAAAATATTTTTTTTATATTTTTTGGTGTAGAGAAGGTCACAGGAAGCTCTCTAGGTGAAAATACACAGTGAGGGCTGGGGGACCTGGATGCTAACAAGTTTGTGTGAACTTGGGACTCAGTTTTATACTAATATTAACAATAGTAACATCCGTTTTTTGAGTACTGACTGTCATGCAGGAACTTTACATGTTTTATGTCATTGGGTCTTCACAACATCCCTCTGAGGTAGATGCTATTGTTATTTCCCTTCTACAGATGAGGCTCGGAGAGCTGAAGCAGCTTGGCCAAGGTCCAGGTGAGAGATCTGAACTCAGGGCTGTCTACCTGATGTGAGGGCATGAGGCAATGTCCACTACACCGTCCTGCTCCCTGTAAGATCTTTTCCAGCTTGGTGGTTCGTGACGCTGAGAGTTGAGTTGTATGCTGGGAGCTACAAGGTCTGGGTTACAATACTAGTTCTGTTGAGCTTCTGGGTGCCAGAGCTTGCCTGTCAGATTTTTTTTTTTCCATCAGTAAAATAGGGCCAAGAATATCACAGTGCCCTGTATTTGAGGGTTTTCTTTCCAGTTTTCTCCAGGGCTTCCTTTAGACCCTTCCTCTTCATTTTCTCTTTCCAAACACCTGACTCACCAGGTCACCATGAAGATCACAGGACACAGGTGGAAGGTCTTTGAGATGCTTAAACAGCACCAGGTTCTTAAGGCGGTCTACCTAGGAGGAGGAATAAGAGGAAGTTGCAGGAAAAGAAATCTGAATCTGATTAAATTGATGGTTACCCGTGGGGGCTTTGAGAGAACGGTGATGTGCACGGGGTCTCATGAGGGAATACACGGGTAGCATACACGTGTGTGTCCTCAAATAGACACTATCTGAGACGCCCAGGCAGCCGATGTTCCGGGGAAAACAAGGAAGTCATTAAATTATCCAGCCGTTCTGTCTAAATTTGTTGCACATCTGGAGGCCTGGAAACCTCTGGGTGACTTTTTACTTTATATTCACTGTCTTGCTGTCTGGACTTAATCTCAGGGCTATAAAAGAGGAAATAGGAGAAAAAAAGGGTGGATTGAAAGGGGAAGAAGAAGGAGTGGGGGGAGGGGGAAAAGCAGAGAGAGAGAGAGAAAGAGAAGGGAGAAGGAGAAAGAGAGAGAAAGAGGAGACCCAAGTAAGGAAATAGAGAGAGAGAAAAACACAGAGATAGAGAAATTCACAGAGACAGAGACACAAACATGGAAAGAGAAAGACAGACAAGATAGACTTACATAGAGAAAGTCAGACACAAACATGCAGAGTAAAAGACATTGACAAAAATTGAGAGCAAGAGACCCACATACAGAGATGGAAACACACACAGACATAGACACACAGAGAAATATCCAAGAAATATTCATATACAGAGATGTGCTGCTCTGCCACCGAGAAAGAGAGGGACAAAGAGATTGAGACTGAAAGACAAACACATACGGAGCAGAAACTATAAAGAGACAGAATGAGAGAAACAGAAAGAAACAGCCAAAGAAACAGAGATCCACACAGAGAAAGAAAACAAACCCTTCAAACAAAAAGAGCCATCAGGAGTTTCTGTTCTGCAA
>NW_006434829.1:5884068-5900242 GCF_000325575.1 Pteropus alecto
AAAAAATGTTTTTGATGTAAGACATTGCTCCCCAAATGGGGTATTATTTTATTAATTTTTTTTTCTTTTCTTCCTGTAACATCAGAATTTCTGAGGAGAATCAAAGACAGCAGTCAAGTGTTTATCTACTTTCCACAAACATCTAGCATCAGTGGTTTCTTTTTAACAGAAGAAAAAATTTTCCAGACAAGAATGAGGCCTCTTGACGAATGCTGTGGGGTACAGAGCAGACTGCCATACAGAAAGTGCTAGAACGGGGAAAGGAAATCCCCTTGCACCACCCATGCGGATGGGCAATTAGTAGTGGCTTCCCAGAGTGCTGTGGGAAAAGGATTTGAGGCCTTTTCCATCTCAAGGAGAAGGAATGCTGTGATCCATTATTGATGTCTGCCACCGCCTGGGACCGGGTAGTCATGGTGGCGGTTTGCCATTCCTGTACCAAAATCTAGAACCTGCCTGAAACATTGCCACGGTCTGGTGATAAGAGTACAAATGGAGGCCCACATACCATATGTCTAAAAATATAAAAGTTAGAAATCCAGTTGCACCCTGGGCTGGCCTGCGTTCTTGCTCATGTCCCTGGCAGCCCACGGGCTGAAGGAGCAGAGCACTTCCCTGGCCAGCCTTGCTACCTGTAATTTAGAATGGGAGCTGGATATTCAGGCCAGGGCAGGGTGACTGGATTTGTAGGAACTTGGGATGGGGACTTACCCAGGCAATCTAATGCAGGATTTCCAGGCAGTTCTAAGCACCTCCAAAATTATACTTCCCAAGTAGAGGAAAGGGAGGGGCATAGTTATCTGGGGAACATGGTCCAGGACAGCAATTGTGGGGGATTTGAGTAGCTCAGCTTTAAATTGAAGCAGCCACTTTACCCTCAGTGCCCAGCTCAATGTCTGGCACTTAGTAGGTGCTTGGTAAATATTTGTCAAAAAAATGAATGAATTCTTTAGATATATTTCTTTGTACACAAGCTCATTGAGTCGATGTCAGGTGCTCAACTTAGTAATCTATTCCAAAGGTGAGAGACCAGAGAGTGCTGGGAGGGTGGAGGGCTGTTTCTATTTCATAAAGGTGGTCATAAAAAACACACTGGCAAAGTGACATTTGAGCCAAGACTAAGTGAAGTGAGGGAGTGAGCCATGCAGATATCTGGAGGATGATGCTCCAGGAAGTGGGAACAGTCACTGCAAAGGCCCCGAGACAGGACTGTGCCTTGTATCTTTGAAGAACAGCGAGGAGGCTGGTGTGGCTGGGGTGAAGTGAATGAGAGCCAGAGCAGTAGGTGACATAGTCAGAGGTGCCTGAGGCTAACTCCCACAGGGCCTCATGGCCATGTTAAGGGCTTTGGCTTTGACTCTGAGTGAGATTGGGGCCGTCAGAGGGTTCAGAGCCCAGAACTTACATTTTAAAAGGATCCCTCTGGCTGCTGGGCTGAGAATAGACCAGGCAGAAGCAGGGTACCAGTGAGGAGGCCATGGCCTTATCCCGGTGAAGGCAATGTTGGCTAAACCCGTAGTATGGAGATGGGGAGAAATGGTTAGATTCTGGACCTATGTTGAAAGCAAGAGATAACGGAATTTATTAACAAATTAGGCATGGGATTTGAGTCAAGGATGATCCAAAGTTTTGGCCTGAGCAACTGGAAGCATTCCCTGAGTCCAGGAATGATTGTGGGAGGGGCTGGTTTAGGGCAACAGATCAGGAGTTCAATGTCGGGCATGGATTCTGGGACCAGATCAGGGAATCCAATTGCAGGCAGTTCTGCCCTTTCTTTTCTCCTCCTTCTGGGGCCTCTTGTCTATATTTTGACTCTTCCTCTTCTCTCTGCCAATAGATTTTCTCTGATTATGGTAGAGAAAATCTATTGGCAGAGAGAAGAGGAAGAGTCAAAATATAGATTATGTTTTCAACAGCATGAAAACACTCTACCTTCCCTGATGCCACCACTATTTGACCAACTACTTCCTCTGCCTTAATTTATGCTTTAGAGAAGCACTTTTCAAATTGTGTATCAAGGCAGCCTAGGGCTCTGCAGCAAACTCACAGGGGCACCACGAAATACTTCATGTCTTCAAGGCAAGCAGTGATAGTTGACATCTCTCAGATGCCTTGTGAACTGCTAGCTCAAGGTAGTTTCAGCATTAGATTACATGATGTACCTTTCGATGGTCTTATCTTCGCAAGCTGGGTTTTCCAAGGTTGCCGTAATAAAAAAAGTGACTACTACTTGAAAATCAAAGTGGAAAAGAAAATAAGGTGTTGTCCAATCTGCTTCCAAGGTTTGAAAACATGTGCATTCCTAACAAGCACATATCCCTCATTAGAAAGCAGGTATAGTTATTTAAGAATGAATCGAAATATTTTTCTTTCAATTTACCTTTTCAAAATCTGCTAAGTTGTTAGGCCGGAAAGACTTAAGTTGCTTGGACCTAACAAATTAATAAGCAGAACTGTCAGGAATTTCTTCTGGCCTAAAAGGCCACTGTTAAAATAGACTGAGTCACTAGGTTCACGACGACCTGAGGAAGTTGGGGAACCGCTACAGAAAAGAGAGACAGAGACTCTAATTGGTTCCCGGCCAGCCAATAGGTTGCCTTGCTTTGGATCAGGTGACCAAGGCTGGTCCAATCAGGGACACAATTGGCCTAGAGCCCATCCAGAGACTAAAGTATGGACCCGCAGGTGAGCAAATCAATATGTTCACTTTCAGTAAATATGCCTTGTTCCCCTTAACCATAATCCTGACACCCACTGGAATGTTAACTGCACAAACCTCACTCTAAGTTTGAACCTGAGCCCTGTCGCTGAGGGGAATTCTAGAATTCTAGAACTTGGCCTCCTTTGAGATCCTTTAGATCCTTTCAGAGCCATTTTGGTGTTTTGTCCTTCGTCTCTGACACACCCGGCAAACATTGTAGGCGTTCCATTTTTCAGTTGCTCAGCATTTGTGTGCCCATCCTGAATTTGAGACTTCCCGCGGTTCTGGCTTTCACAGGGACAGGTAGCGTGAGCTCCAAAGATGCAGAAGTTGCCGGAATCTCGCTTTCTCAGCATCGCTTGCAGCCAGCTTGACCAATTAGGATTTTAACCTTGCAGTCACAAGCAGGGACAAGGAGAAATTTGGAGGCTAGAGGTGGTGTAGAAGCGGCACACAGTCTGGGTTCCAGGGACTGTAGCAGCAGTGAGGTCAGCGGGAGCGTCCTGGGCTGGCCCGGTGACCTGCTCCCTGGCAGGGGTCGGTGTGGGGAACCGGGTGTCCTCAACAGCCTGGTCTGAGCAGGTTTCTGGTCGAGGTGCCCAGTGTGTGTCTGCCCTCTGTGCCTGTTTTGGGACCTCTTTCTCCAGCCTTCTTGGGGATTGTGTGAGCTGACCGTTCCCCCGTAATAAATTCCTTTTCTGATGGATTTAGCCAGAATCTGCATCTATATCTGGAGTGGCCACTAAAAACTGAACAAATTCTGGAACTCACGTTATTCACTTATTGGTTGAAAAAGTGATTATGAGATATATCATATACAGAAAATGTCTTTGCCCGTTCTCAAAAGCACTAATAAAGCAAATACTTTTGTCCACACCAACCAGGCAATGAAATAGAAACTTATCAGATCTCAGAAGTAGGGAGATCCTGTGTTCTGGTTTGTCTGAGACAGTTTTGGTTTGTACCCGTCTTCTGCCATAATTATTACCAGCACCCTCCTTTTCATCCCCCAAAGTGTGCCATTGAGACAATAAAATGTATGTCACCTTAGCTAGAAGCTAAGCCCCTACCCCCAATGTAGACCCTCTTTTTCCTCAAGTAACTATCTGTAATTTGCTTTAAGCGTCTTCCCACCTTTTCTTTGTAGTTTAAGCACCAAAACAATGTATCGTTTAGTTTTATCTTTTTTTAAAACCCTATATAAATGAAATCATCCCTTTTGTATTTTCTTTGTGGCTGGCTTCTTCTACTGAATGTTAGGTATGTGAGATTTGTGCTTTTTGCAAATAGCTGAAGTTTGGTCTATAATATTCCAGTTTATTCTCCTGTGGATGAACATATGATTATATGTCCTTTCCAGGTTTGTCATTATAAACAGTGTTGCAAGGAATATTCTTGTACCTGTCTTATGGTGGACGTGGGCAAGCATTTCTTCAGGGTTTATCCCAAGGAAAATTGCTGGCTCATTTTTATGCACATAACCAATTTTATGATTTAGTTTTGCCAAACTGTCTTCCAGAAAGGAGGTACCAATTCTGTTAGTTTCCTAGGGCTGCTGTAACAAATTACCACAAATTTGATGGTATATACAAAAAAATTTATTCTGTCACTCTTCTGGAAGCTAGAAAGCTGAAATCAGCATCTCCAGGCTGAATTCAACGTCTGAGTGGGGCTGTACTTCCTCCAGAGGCTCTAGGGGAGGATCCTTCCTTGTCTCTTTCAGCTTCTGGTGGCTCCAGATGTTCTGTGGCTTATGGCCACATCACTCTAATCCCTGTCTCAAGCAGCTCATGGTGGGATGGGTGACATGGACAAGAGAGTCAAATGCTGTGATAGAGTCAGCTCTGAGTTGTTACTAGAGCATTTAACCCTCCCTGGAGAGGTCAAGGAAGGCTTCTGAGGGAGGTTACATTTCAGTTGAGGCTTACATGACCAAAGGAAGTTAGGTAGGTGGGAAGAGACAAGAAAGTGGGAAAGGGTGTCTCAGGAAGAGAAAGTGACAAAGGTAAAGGCCTGGAGGTAAGAAACAGCATGGCACATGTAAAGAACCTAAGTGATTTGATGTGGTTGGAATGAAGGGTGTAGGCCGTTGAAGAAGTGGAAGGCTTTGTGTGTTAAGCGAAAGAGTCTGAAAATGTGAATTTGAAATATGTATTTCAGAAAGGTTCATATTCGTGTGTTTGTAAAATATTCAGATATACATTGGAAATTAAAACTCCTCATAATCCCAACTATCCCAGGAGAGGATATCTAATGTTTGGGATGATATCTATATATTTCCTTTTAAAATATTAAGATATAACTATGTATAGGAAAGTGATTAATTTTTAAGTACAGATTAATGGATTTTTACCCAAATTTATACTTGTGTAATTGCCACTTAGATCAAGATATAGAATCAGCAAGTTTGGGACCTTAGAATTTTTTCTATTTACAGACCAATAATCATGTACATAGCCATCTATATCTATCTATCTATCTATCTATCTATCTATCTATCTATCTATGTACTAATATATATAGATACATATATGGATATACTAAAATGCAATGTAATTTTATATACGTAATTATTTTATTTTTCAAAAGTAAGATCATTCTCAATTTACTATTCTGCAGCAATCTTTTTTCACTTAACACATTTTTTCCTATCAATACATAAAGATCAAGAGATAAATATGATCTGGTTCATTTATGAATTTAATTTACTCATTCAACAAATACTTTTTTTGAGCTTATACAGTATGTTCTGCTGTGTGTCAACTAAAGAGATTCAGAGAGGAGTGACGTCAAGAGAACTGATAGAACCAATTTTGCTTTTTTAGGTAGATCATTCTGGAAGAAGTATGCAGTCCCTCATTCCCTTTGGTGGAAGAGGAGGGATAAAGCAGTTCCCTAAGGTGAGTGACAGCTGCATTTCCCTTTTCAAATTTTGAGTGTTTATTTTCGAATGGGTATTACATTCAAGGAATTCGACAATCAAAAGGGGTGAAGGACATTTTAGTCAAAAGTCTTTCTTCCCTCCCGTTCCTTAACCACTCGTTTCCACTCCAGAGAGACAACTGCAGTGACTAACTTACGTGTTTTCCCAGAGGGAGTGGAGGTATACATGAGCAAACACGTGTAGATGTTATTTTTATTTAATCCTTTTAAAATTTGTCTTTTCTTACTCAACAGCATCTCTTAGAGACCACTCACATCAGTGCATAAAAAGCACCCTCATTCTTTTTCAGTGGCTGCAGTTTTCTATTGAATGGAAGGTCAACTGTTTTCAAACCTTGTTCAGAAGCCTGGTGTCTTTTAATCCCTGCTGGACTTCTGTCTGTCCCTGGCCGGTGGACACCTAGGTGGGCTGGGTGATAAGGCAGGACTCACATCTGGAAATGTTCCTGGACATGACCACCAGTCTTGGAGGCTGGAGCTGGGAGGCCTCTGGGGGATATCCCGTGGCCCCTGGCAGTTCCCATTCTCTCTGTGATTACAAGAAGCTGCCCTAGCTTGTTTGTGATTCTTTCCCCCTTGTTCCTGTGGCCAACTGGGTCACTAGTTGGCCTTAGGGCCTTCCTGCCCACATCTCTTCTTGATCTCCCTCCCACATGGGCATCCAGCTGTTCCATGGCTGTGTCAGAGCCCCAGGCTTGTGCCCATAGTTTCTGGCAGACAGGGTCACCCTTGGTCATGGGATGAAAATACCCATTTAATGAGTATCTGCTATGTGCCAGGCTGTCTGGTTGCCGTTTACAAGTTAATTTTCATAACAATCACACCAAATAGGTATTGTTGTTCCCATTTTATGAATAAGGAAACAGGGGGTTGGATAGGGTAATGGTGAAACCTGAATTTGAACCCATTGACATTAGACATCTTGGTTACTTACCCTCATACCCCAGAGCTCCCTGAGTCATTAAACAGTAAGCGCTCAATGAATACATGCTGACTGAATGAATGAGTAAATTTGAGAGATTTTCTGAGCAGGTCCTGTATGTCAAGGACTGGTCTAGGGGCTAGGGATCCAGCAGTGAACCAGACAGCCTTCTTGGAGCTGAGATTCTAATGGGGAAGAGAATCTAAACAAATAAGCAAGCAAGCAAGCAAACAAAAGTAAGATAATTAGATAGTAATAGGAACTGCGGAGGAAATATAAGATGAGGTACTAGGTAGTGACTGGGGGGATCGAGGGTGGTGGGCCAACTTTAGATAGAGATAAGGTCTATGAGGAGGTGACCTTTGGACTGAGATCTGAATGGCAAGAAGGAGCCAGATACACAAATAGATGGTATGAAGGAAAGGATTCTAGGCAGAGGAAACAGCACATGCAAAGGCCCTGAGGTTGGATCAAGCTTGGTGTGTTTAGGGAGCGAAAGGATGCCACCATGGCTAGAGAAGAATACATACAAGGTCAGAGTGGTTGGAGTTGAAGTTCAAGGTGCAGGCTAGGGCCAGATCACTCAGGGACTTGCCAGCTACATAAAGAATTGGAGGGTTTAAGTAGGAAAATGACATTTTCTCAGATTGCTCTTTGGAGAATAGACTGTGGGGTGGCAAGAGAAGAAGCAGGGAGCATAGTGAGGAGGCTACTGCAGTCACTGAGCCTGAGACAGTGGTGACCTGGACCAACGTGGTAGTCTTGGAGACAAAAAACAGAAAGGAGAACCAAGAAATTTGCTGATGAATTATAGTTAGGCGATGGGAGAAAGAGAGGGATCAAGGAGAACTCCTTGGTTTCTGGTTCAAGCAAGTGGGTGGATGGTAATGGAACCATTTATTGAGATGTAGAAGATGGGGGAAGAGTAGGTTTTGATGAGGGCAGTTGGGGAGCCAGGAAGATGAAATGGAGCTCCATTGTGGACATAGGAAGTTGCTTTGCCCATTAGACATCCCAGAGGACCTATCAGTTAGCAACTGGATAATGAGTCTGGATCTTAGGGGAGAAGGCAGGCAGGAGACTGATGAATCATTATGGATGGTTTTTAAAGCCACAAGACTGGATAAGATCACGTGGGGAGCTGGTGAAGACAGACCCCTCCTCAGGAGACAGGAAGATGATGAGAATGCATGTCATCCAGTGGGGGACTGGCTTCTAGAATGGTAGCCGGAACATCCAGCAGCTCAGCCTCAAACCCAGAGTGGCCCTGGGGGGCCCTGGCTAGGGTCACTGCAGTGGTTTAGAAGCTGGATCTAGGCTCTGTCCATTGGGCTTTTGACCTTCTGCTCCAATGCCCTCATTCCAAAGACCTCAGACAGCCTTACCTGGATTTGGTGTTTACCTAACTCCTTCCTACAAGAACTTTAGAAGTCTGGCTGGGGTCCCCAGGGAGCCACCCTTCACCCCTTAGGGCCTTTGCCAGAATGCAGGCCAGGAAATTGGGACCTCATTCAAGGTCACAAGGGTTCAGGTGGAGCTGCCTCAGACCCAGGGAGGCAAACCCCTCATTCACCCACATCCACTGTGGTTTGGTTTTTCATGAGGCTTTTGTTTTACCGAGTGGGATATGAAAACAAAGAACTTCCCAGAATCATAAAGATGTTTAGCAGGGGAGGAGTGGGAGAGACGGCCTGAATTATAGAGCCTGAGGAGAGAGAAGTTTAATATAGAAGTTTAAGAACATTTGGCTTATAGTACTATCCTTGGTCTCCACTTGGGAATCCAGCAAAATCTGCTGTACATCAAGGCTTTGGGGGTTAGATTTGTGGTTCGGGGTGGAACAATGTGCCGAAATTGGTCTCTGGAAAGTCCTGGGGTTTGAGCCACATGTGGGTTATGTTGGGAGTATTTTTAAGGAGGCTGTGGGATACCACAGAACGCATTCTGCCCCAGACTGGGGCTCTTGGAGGTCAGGGAACACATGTGCCTCGCTTCGGTGTCGCCAGTGACCAGCGCTGGACGTGAACGGAGTAAGGGATCAGGGATCGTTTGTGGAATGAATGAATCAGGAGAGGGGTAGGTGAGTGAACGAGTAAGCGTAGAGAAGGTTGTGCATGGGGAACAGAGGGAAGACAAGTGAACTGACACCAACGAGACAGGCAAAAATTAAAATTCTAACAATATCGTGTTTTGCCAGCCAGTCTCTAAGGGGCCCCCAATGATTCTTGCCTCCTGATATTCACGCTAGTATGAGTGTTCTGCTGTATAATGAATTACCATCAATTCAGCAGCTTTAAACAACAACCCATTTATTCTCAACGTTTCTGTAGGTCAGGGTTTCACAAGGCTGAAATGAAGGCCTTGGTGAAGCTGTGATCTCATCTGAGGCATGGGGTCCTCTTCCAAGCTCATGAGTTGTTGGCAAAATTCATTTTCTGGCCGTATGATGAAAGTCCTGTTTTCTTGCTAGCTGTCGACAGGGCAACACTCTCAGCTCCTAGAGGCTGTTCTCAGGTTCTTGCCGTGTGGCCTCCACAATAGGCAGTTCACACGTAATGTAGTTACTTACTTCTTAAGTCTGGTGGGAGAAATTGCTTTGAATCTCTGATCTCTTTTAAGGACTCACTTGAATAGGTCAGGCCACCCAGGTGTTTTCCCATTAACTCAAAGGCAACTGGTTAGGGACCTTAATTATATCTGCAAAGTTTCTTCTGCCATATAAGTAATATAAGCATGAGGGTGACATCTCATTATATTCATAAGTCCCAGTCACACACAAGGAGATGAGATTTTACAGGGCATGCACACCTGGGAGTGGAAGTCCTCAGGGGCTGTTTTAGAATTCTGCCTACCACCATCGTCTTGTGCAGGAACCCCACATTGGGTAGGACTGGCTTGCGTAACCGGAATGATATTGCAGAAATGATGGTGTGTGAATTCCAAGACTAGGTCATAAAAGACTGCATGGCTTTTCCATTTTGCTCTCTCTCTCGGATTACTTTTTCTGCGGGAATACAGCTGCCATGTTGTGAGGATGCTCAGGCCGCCCTAAATATCACAAATATACACACCCTAAGAAAGGATTTATTTAAAAAAACACACAAGAGTCTCTGTCACTCGGAGTCCAGTACCCAGGGCTGTCACAACACACCCTGCAACCCTAAATAAACATCCACTCTCCTCATTAACATCATCCAGGCCTCAGGGAAAAAGCTTCTACACATCTCTTAGATTGTGACCTCAAAATAACATTTGTGTCCAGATGCAGTGAAGGCTCATGGGTTGTGCTGCTGCCATCATGAGAGATGGACATGCTTCTAGTGCAAGGATAATTTGAGAGTTGGAAGTACTTAGATAAGAGTGAAGACAAATGGATTAACCAATAGCAGAAATGCATAAGGAACTCTCCTGCTTCTCTTTGTGTTCCAACTTGTGGTTCTGGAGGTACTCACACATTAGTGCAATCTTTGTAACAGCTGCACATGGCACCTGTGGGGGGCAGCCTCTCAAATGCTCCCAATGATCCTTGCCTTCTGGCGCTCTCACTCCTGTGTAATCCTCTCCCCTTGAGTGTGAGTGGGATTTGCTTTTAGCTAATAGAAGACAGCAAAAATGATAGGATTTCACATCTGTGATTACTTTACATAAGGTTGTAACTACTGTCTCGCTTGCAGACTTTCCTTATTGACACTCCCCTTTGCTGCCTTTGAGTCTTATGGAGAAGCCCATGTGTCAAGACACAGGGTGGCCTCCAGCCAACAGCCCGCAAAGACCTGAGGCTCTCAGTCTGCCAGCCCATAGGGAACTGAGTCCTGAACCGCCACATGAGCTTAGAATCAGATCCTTCTCTCGGTTGAGTCTCTGATGGGCCCCCAATCCTGGCTGATCTCCTGACTGCAGCCTTATAAGCAACTCTGTAGCAGAGGGTTCAGCTAAGCCATGCCTGGATTCTTGACCACAGAAGCTTTGAGATAGTAAATCTGTCTTGTTTCAAACTGCTAAATTTATGGCAGCAAATTAAAAGCAAAAGAGGATCATTTTGAAATATTAAATAATTCATATTACCCTTAAATCTGAATATATGTAGATATAAATATAAAATGCATGAAGTATGATACATTACTTTGACTACTAGATATTGAACTCTAGGATAGTTAGTTTTATTTTTGAATATTTATTAGAATTTAATTAAATTAAAAAATAAACATTTTTAGCTTTATTTAAATAATTTATTTAAAAATGTTATTTTAATTTTATATGTGCTTTGCCTTTTGATTTTACAAGATGATTTTAATTTAATAGGTAATTTGATTTTAATAGAACAATATTTTAGGAGAATAATAATTTCTAAAAACAAACTTTTAATTCATTAATTTTCTACATTAACTTTAATTTACATTTCTGATGAAAATATATTCAAACTTTATATACTTTGATTTCATTTTTTTATTTCTTTAGATCATCACTGTCAGTAGCATACAAATTATGTAAAAGTCTTGATTATAACAACATGATGAACAATTTTGCTAAAATGAAGGAAAGAAAAATAAGTTTTATGGAATAGCTATATAGTAATTTATTAATTATGTATATCTTTTAAAATTATTGATTTAGACATCACTGGCATATCAATACCACATCCAGACATGCACAACGATAATTTAATTCAGTCACCTTTGATATTTTGCCAATTTTCAGACATATGAGAGCCATACTTTATACCTATTTTCGACTTTGTTGAAATTAAAGTATATTTGTTAAAATAAGAAGTTAGGACACATTTTACTTGACAATTTGTAAGTTTGATTTATACCAAGAAAACTTTTAGACATGTGGCCTATGGGTCTCCATTTGTACTCTTGTCCTGGCCCTGCAGATGTCACAGCAGGCCGACCCAAGGTCACTTGAAGCCAAGACTCAAACTCACATCTTCCTGTACTGCAGGGTCTGGGCTGTGTGTGCTGTGACTGGCCCTGGGTCAGCTCATGGTCCAGTAGAGGAACTGCCACCTCAAGAAGGCCACGGAAGCAGAGAGTCAGTGGTCCAGTGTAAAATGAAATGCATTATAATTATAATTAAGAAATTATTAAGAACTTCCAAAAGCTGACAGTAGGGCACTAAAGGAAGCACGAAGCCTTTCTAAGTACAGGGCCCTATGCCGCTGCAAAAATTTCACGCTGTTGGTCAGGAGGCTTCCTGGAGGTGGTGGCTCTCAGTCCCCCTCTCATGCTTGTAATGGGCAGGATTAGGTATGGCCAAAAGAAGGGACAAGAGCAAATGGGAAGGATGAGGACCATCTATAGCACTTTCTTTTAAAAACAAATTTATTTAAATGAAAATGCGAGTCATTTCAAGAAAAAAAGGAAATAAAAGCATATGTGATATGCAGATGTGGAAAAAATTGTGATGAGTCATTGGAATGACCGGAGTTTGGGAGATTGCTCTCTGGGTATGCGTATCTGTAAGCATGTAATTGTGAGTGTGTGCACATGAATTTGTATATGAATCTTTGATTGAAAAAAAAAAGAATCTTTGTATCAGTGAAAATGAGTGTGAGTCTCTGAGTTTGGATGTGCGATACTTTTGTAGAAGTGTGTCTGAGCACGTGTGTACTTACTGTGTGAGTGTTTGTAGGGGAGTCTGTGAGGATGTGTGCATGCAAACCTTTCTTCTGATCTGCAAGGAGAACGTAAAATGTGGACTTGCTTACACTGGGTGCATTTCCCACACCTGTGTATATGTCAGCTGTTGCCACAAAAACAACGAACAGGGCAATGGGGAAGACGGCTAAGGCAGTGGTTTTCCTTTGGGGTGATGAAAGTGTTCTAAAGCTGATTGTAGTGATGGTTGCACAACTGTGAGTATGCTAAAAAAACATTGAATTGTACTATTTAAATGGGTGAATTTGATGGTATGTGAATTTTGTCTGAGTTCAGCTAGTACGTGAAAACAGCAACCCTTATTTTCTTGTTCTTTAGTCTCCAGGTGAACCATAGCTCTGCTAGAATCACCTGGGCTTGGCCCCTGGCTACAGTCGAGTTCAAGTATGTTCTCCAGGTTTCTTCTACATGTCTTTCATCCTCTCTGAATCAGCAACTGCTCAGGTATGTTCATAGTAAATAGCAGAAGTGCAAGGGGGCAGTAGACACATGGAATGTTTCTTAAAGCCTTGGCTCAGAACTAGCATATCACTTTTGGTCACATTCCATTGGCCAAAAAAAATCGCATGGCCAAGTCCAAGTCCAGCATCAACATGGCAGGGAAGTATGCTTGCCTCACTCTCATACACTTCCAGGTCATATGGGGAAAGAGAGTGAAGAACTGAGAACGATAATCCAATCTACCACACCAGTTGTAACTCGTTTCTGCCCCTTTAGAGATTTGGTTACACATGGCAAAGACCCGAATCCCAGGCCTGGGGCAGCCTTAAGTCTCCCCACAACTTCTACCTGTTTCTATATCTTATTTCCTCTTGCTTCTCTCTTCCTCATGGGTCTCCCCATCTTGGGGCTCATGTGCCCGTGTAAGCTCTCTTACTACCAACCTGATTTAAACCCAGATGAGAAGCCCAGCCTCATCCCTATTTTGGAGAAGAAATCAGTCACACTCAGCATTTAGTGCATTTAATAACTTTGTTGACGATTTCCAGGCTTCTGGAGAAAGATCGTTTGACATATTATACAACCTCCCACTGTACTTACAGCTCTGTCACTCTCCCATCTCTGCTTGGAGACTGCCGGGAAGACTTCCTGGAGGAGGTGATGTTTGATTAGTGCTTGAGGCTAAAGAGGATTTGGGCACAAGGCAGTGACAGGAAAGAACATGCCAGGAAGAGGGAAGAGCATGGATAAAGTGAGGAAACGTCTGATGTAGTTGAGAAAATGTCAGTATTTGGCATGGGTGGAGTGAAAGGTATGAGCTAGGCAGTGGCAAGGGGTGGGGGGAAGCTAGAGTGTTCCATAGCCCTGTGAAGTGGCTTGTCCTATGTCCAGCTAGGCTTCAACTCCTTTTCTAGAAATACCTTCCATGTATGGTTCCGGGTGAGCATCGGCTGGAAGGGAAATTTGTGTGAGATTTGGAAGGTGAAAGTGAAACTGAAGCCAAGCTTTGAAGGTTGGTGTGCTCTGAAGGTTGGTGCAGGCCCCAGGCACTGGGGACATAGGTTCCGATTGGTCCTCTCAGTTGTCCTTGTGGCTCCAAGTTCACCCTCCCAGGTTCCAGCTTGTCCTTGCTCTCCTTCATGCCCAGCCTTCCTCTTTGGCAGCTGACCTAACTGCTGCAAGACAAGACCATTGAATAGACTCCTCTACCAGCTCCCGTAATAGCAGACAGTCTGATTCCTGTGATGGGTTCTTTCCCCCGTGGTGTTCATAGTTGTTTTCTGGTCGAACCGTGACTGAGACAGCCAGGATCATAGGCCTCTGTATGCCACCCTGAGGCATTTGGGTTTCATTTTTGGAATGGTTTTTCTTAAATTTCAGCATTCAAGGGCCACTGTGACAGAGGTAATGCTAAATATTCACCAAACTCCCTTCTTCCTGAGCTTAAGGCTAAGCCTTCAGCCTCCCTTGCACTTAGGTGGGGCCATATGACAAAGTTCTAGCTGATAGAATGTGGGGTGAAGTGTCCAGGCCTCGTCCCCAAATCTTTCCACGTGACACTGCAGACTCACTCTCACTTTTCTAGTCTGCCAGCTGAATGCAGAAGGTGCAATGGTGGATCCCAAGGCCTGGAGGGTTTCAGAGCCACTAGGTGGAAGGAGCCTGGGTTGACTCTGTGGAGCAGAGTCCCACCACTCCCCTCCGCGCCAGTGCCCTACTTTGGGCTGTAACATAGAAAAGAAAACAAAACTATTATGCAAAGCCAGCGAGATTTGGAATTGTTTGCTAGAGCGGGTAGCCGACCTTCATGAAAACAATCGTCTTCACAGTTTTAGCTATAACCTTTTATTGTCTGTATTATTGTTGATTTAATCACTTAAAAATTTAGTCTTTATACTTTTAATTTGTTTACAAAGAGAACTTCTCTCACCATTTATAAAAAGAAAAGCAGCATCACTCATGGTAGAGGAAAGGTAATAGTGAAAAATAAATATAATGACAATCAAGCAGTGACATGAAATTCTTGTTATATCCTATTCCTGCCAAGGGCTCCGGAGCCTGAGACCTGCTCTCATTTTGCTACAAAGAGAGATTAATGAGTGCTTAATAGGTATTAAAGATAGGCT
Source organism: Pteropus alecto (assembly GCF_000325575.1). Lineage (NCBI taxonomy): Eukaryota > Metazoa > Chordata > Mammalia > Chiroptera > Pteropodidae > Pteropus > Pteropus alecto. Next base: position 5,898,862 of record NW_006434829.1, read on the forward strand.
AGCACCAAACCACGACTTTCTCTGTAATGTTCTTAAACCATCAGTGATAATCCCACCATACTCTATGAACTACCTGAGTGAAAGGAAGCTGAACAATCTTAAAACATTTCTTATGGAAATTTTCAAACACATACACATAATGTAATGAGAATAGTAATATAACTCCCATGTGTGCATTACTCATCTTCAACAGCTGTCAACTTTTTTTCCATTCTGGTACATCTATTAGCACATCCCCCCCCACCACACTGTAATTTCCTTTTTTGTTGGAACATTTTAGAGTAAATCCCAGGCATCATATAATTTCAACCACAAATACTTTAGTATGTACTTCTAACATAAGGGCATTTGAAAAAATTCACAATACCATTATCGTACTTAAAAATCAACAATTCCTTATTATCATTTAATATTCAGTCTATATTCATTTCCAGTGATGACAAAAATGAGGTCTTACAGTTGGTTTGTTTAAATCCAGGTCTGAACAAGGGCAGGCATTGCATCTGGTTAATAGTTACTTAGTCTCTTTTAAATGTGTGGTGGTTTGATCGCAGTAAATGGCAGTAAATGGCCGTTCTCTGTATCCATGGCCTAAGCAATGTAACTTAGCAGCTTTTCCTGTTGAGAGGTGGAGTCTCTTTCCCCACCGTAGAATCTAGGCTTGATCATGTGACTTGGCTTTGGCCAAAAGGATGCAGCAGAAGTGATGCTGAATGATTTCTGGGTCCACTGAGCCTGCCCCAGACCAAAAGAACTGCCCATCTGATCACACACTCAGGAGAAATAATTCTTATTTTAAATCACTATGTCCTAGTGTAGTTTATTACATAGCATTATTGTAACAAACAGATAACTGATACAAATATAACTTCCCTTGCTTTTAAAAATGCCACTTACTTGCTAATGACACTAGGTCATAGGTTCTTTAGTTTCTGACATTCTAGATTTTTGCTAATTGCATTCCATGTGTTATTTAATGTTAGTCCCCATATTTCTTATAAACTGGTAGCAGGCATGCAATGTCTGGTTATTCCACCTTGAGTATTATTAAGATTGATCAGTGGGTTCAGAGAATAATTTTATATAAGGCTGAGATATCCAGGGGGACTTCCTGGAAGAATCGGGCTTGAGTCGGACCTTTTTCAAGGACAAATGGAATATAGATAGGCCAAGAGAAGGAAGAAATAGTCCAAGCGAAGAGGGAAGGGTAGATAGTATGAGTCAGAGAGTATTCTGAAAATACAGAGCAAAATCTGGTTAATCATCCTCATATGAGCTTCCATTGTAATCTTCCCATCTAGAGGCCAGGGCAGGAACCAGATTTTATCTCAGGTTCTAATAGATTGGTAATGGGTGCGTGAAGTATTTTATTGGGATACAT
>NW_006434829.1:5900260-5907529 GCF_000325575.1 Pteropus alecto
ATTGCTGTGACTGCTAGTGATGTCTGTCATGGATCTGGGATGCTGGTCAGTGATTCTGCCCCCATCTCAGGGTCTTTGACATTGGACCCTAGAAGGAAATAAAGGCTAAATGCAATACCTGACATGGACTGTGGCAGTCCTCACTGGTTGCTTATCAACCTTTATTCACTTTATCTTTGTTAATGGAACCTTAGGTGATAGAGATTAATTTAGACATGAATGATGACCCAGTTCTGGCCTCTAAGAAATAGGGGAAATCTGCTCCTGGGGTCTCTGCAGAATTTTTTCTTCCTGAATTAAAAGAAATATGTGAAGAGACACTTCCCACACCAAATTCCTCTGGAGGTGGTTGTGTGAGGGCATGCTACCTGGAGCAGTGGCAGCCATTTTGTGGCTATGAGGAGACACGGCCAATACGTTGAGGATGGTGGAGAAGTATGGAAAGAACCTGGGTCTTTGATGAAGTTGTATCAATTTTTATGTAAAATTGAACCTCTATTATTTAATCCAAGTTGAGTCAGGCATTCTTTTACTTGCAGCCAAAGACAGCCCGAAATATACACTGATATCCTCCATGCTTCATGGCCATGGTTCAGGTTAGTATTTTCAAGCTGTTACCGGAGAGTAGGGTCCTCTCCCGGTGCGTTGTCCAGGTTCTTGATGTCTTGAACAAAGAATTGAGCAAGACACCAAAATACAGTAGAAAATAAAAGCTTTATTAGAAGGGAGAGTACACTTCCAGAAGTGGAAGCGTGCCTGAGCAAGAGAAGCGTGGCTCAAAAGGCCTGGTTACAAAGTCTTTGCGTTTTTTATTCCTTTCTGCTGTGGGTGGTTACTTTTCTTAGAGGGGTGGGCTTCCTTGATTGACAACTAAGATTGGCAGGACTAAGTGACTCATCATTTGCTTTCTGCACGTTTGTTCCCAGAATTCAGAACTCTGTCTCTTTTCATTTCCTGCTAAAAGATTAAGAATTTTACAAGTGATGTCCAGTATCAAAACCATGGCTGAGTCATGAAATCAGTTGAGCAGGTCATGACCAGCATAAAAAAATGAAATATCATAGATAATATTAGAATGCACAACACATAGAAAAGATGAATGTTGTTGCAGAACTATTACTTTAATTCTGTGTATCCTAGGCTAGTTTCTCCAAAGAAGCAGACTCTGAGGTAGAGTTTAGTGTTTGAAAGATTTGTTAGGGAGTGTCCTTGAGATCGACTCCTGTGGAGGGGAGGAGAAGGTAGTGGGAGTGGGCAGGGGTAGAAGTCAGGCTAGGATGGAGGCTCACAAATAGCCTTGACTAAGCCTACACGGAACCCAGGAGTTAAAATACTCTTCAGAATTTTCCTGAGTTGGCTCAAGACAGCCGGGCCTTCATCCTCCCCTCAATTAATCACTGGACGTGAGCGCCCCCAGGAAAGGGGTGTGGCCTTGGGCAAGGTGAGGCAGGGATTCAGCCCAAGGGGCTGATAATTGGAGGCTCTCTATGGACAGCACTCCCAGAAGCTGGGGCAACAAAGCCTTCCTTGGAGGAGGATGGAACATTGCATGTCCATCATTGTGTGTGTGTGTGTGTGTGTGTGTGTGCGCGCGCGCGTGTGTGTGTGTGCGCGCGCACACATGTGCGCACTCGCACACGCGCCAGATTGTGGTGCAGATTCATTCCCTAGTGCGGGACCCGGTTAAAGTGGCCTGCAAGCCTCTGGTTAGGCTGTCGCACTTCCACCTGAGTTGTTTTCCTCCTAATTGCCTTTTGGGGTGTAGTCACCTTTTCCAAGGCTCCGCTTTGGAGAGGCGGCCCAGTCCTGGGGAGACAGTCTTCTGTCATATTTAAACACCAACTCCGAGCTGAGCCCTCGGTGCCTCCCATGCAGTAAGAAATGGCAGCTGCTGCCAGCATCCCAAATGAAAATGACTAAGGAGGATTAAAGCCAAGTGATGTCATCATCATCCCTGATGAAACGCACACAGGAGCCCTCTGGTCCTCCCGAGTGCTCCTTTAGCCTGTTTTGGCAGGCTCCTTCTTTACCCCAGTTTATTTCTATCTCCCTTCCCCAGCAGATTGTCTTTAGCAATTGTAATTTAAGTCATGTAATTATAAGTGGGTTAGAGCCTCAGAGCAAGCTCTGCTCTCGGGAAGAATCTGGAGGAACCTCTCAATGCTGTTGGTTTACAAAACCCTCCATTAGTGACTCCTTGATTGTTGCCTAGAACAGTGGAGAAAGGAGGATAAAAATCATAGGGGCTGTGCCCCTGCCCTCTGACTGGGAAAGACGGCCCCAGCTTTCTGCGGAGCTGGAATTAGTCAGGCTTCCTGTGTGCCAGAATCCCCTGGGGAGCTTGCTAAAATGCAGATTCTTTGGCCTCCCCCAAATATCCAATGAATTGGGCTCTGTAGGGAGATGGTACACAGGAATCTGCATCTTAAAAAACTTTTCTCCGTTGAAATAATTCTACTCTTGCCGGAACCGTTGCAAGAATAGTGCAAAGGATTTATGTATATCCTTTATCCTGATTTTTGCTACATTTGCTCTATCATTTCTCTCTTTCCACATATAAATATGCATATTGTTTTTTTCTGAATCATGCGAGAAGTTACAAATGTGATGCCTCTTTACCTGCGGTTATCTCCTAAGAACAAGGAGATTCTCTTATATAAATAACTACAGCATAATCATCAAATTCAGGATACTGAGTATGATGCAGTACTATTATCTAAGCCATGGTCCATAACAGATTTCCCTAATTGTCCCCCCTCCCCTTTTCAATAATCTAGAGTCACACAGTGCTTTTAAGTGGTCTTTTCTTTCTTGTCTCTTCTAATTTGAAACAGTTCCTCAAACTTATTTTTGGTTGTTCATGACCTTGACACTTTGAAGCACCTAGACCAGTTGTTGGGGAGAATGCCCCCCCTGTGTTTGCATTTTTAACATCTCCCTTGACCTTGAGCCCTTTGAGAGGATTGGGCAGCCTTAAGATGCAAGTACTCACAACTCTTACCTCTCACCTCTCAATAATGCCAAAGGACTTAAAAAGAAAAAAAAAAGCTTTGTGGGGCACCAGATTTAGCTCCTTGTGGGGTTTAGAATTTGGGTTTTTTTTAAAAAAAACATCCGATTTGGTTGGAACTCAAATCTGAGAGATTTCTTTAATTGCCTGGGTTGCTAAGCTGGTGGAGTCTGAAGGGATCCTGCTGGGCCTTTAATTCCTCTGACTTTGATCCTTCGGAAGGAGGGAGGGTTCTGGCAAGGTCAGTGAGCAGGTTGCTGGTTTGGGGTGGGAGGTGGCCTGGGGGAAGCAGAAGAGGAAAGAGGAGTTAAGACCGGCAGGAAGAAACAAAGCAACCATTTCCTCCACGGAGTGACACGCAGGCAACCGGGTGCTTGCGGGGATTTCCTCACCCAGTCCTCACAACTGTTCCTGGGTGAAACATCATCAGCTCTATTTTGCAGGTGGGGCGGGGCGACCAAGGCTGAGAAAGGTGACTTCACTTATCCCTCATCGCTTAGCTGGGAAGTAGCTGAGCTGATTTGAACCTAAGTCTATCTGACAGTTAGGACACCCCTCTCACCAGGGAACAATGCATAAAGGCAAATTTGTGGTTCGAATGGGAATTCAAGAAATAGGAGGGCAGGCACGGGTCAGCCCAACGCTCATCTTTGATTGGCAGCACTTTGGCGGGGTGGTAGGGTGATAGCGAGGTGTTTTCCTCTGATACAATGCCTAAGATCACCTGTTGCAATCCCTGCTTAGCCACTTCTGAGCCTTGTCACCTTGGCAAGTTGGCTAACTTCTCTGTGCCTAACTTTCCTTTCCGGAAAATGGAGATAACCATGTTCGCTACCTTATAGCATGTCCTAAGGATTAAATGCGTTCATGTAGTAAAATGCTCTGAAGAGCGTTTGGTAAACAGTGTGAGTTACGTTAATGTTCACTGTCATCCCGTCTCCTTCTGTTGTAAACCGTGGGTGTGGGCCTGAGAGAATGGAGCATCTTTGGTGGATTCACTCCTCCCCCTGTTGCCTGGGTCCTTACCCTGACTCTCTTGGCCTTCAGACCCTCTCAAGAGGAGGTTAACCCTGTCTGGCCTTGAGAACTCTCAGTTCTTATATTTCAAGATTGAGCTGGGAGCTCTGGTTAAATGCCAGCATCTCCTGGAGGCCAGGCTGGATCCAGCTCACCACTGTAAACTCCCCAAACACCTCAAGTTCTTGTTCACTGACGCACACACTCAGTGCCTTTACTGAGCACCTGCTGTGTGCCAGTCACTGTGCAGGGTGCAGGAAAAATAGGAGACAAGGTCCCCACCCTCATGAAGCTCACATGGTAGAGGGGGTGACAGACAGCAGAGAAGTAAACAATAAACAAATGAATATATAATAGAGAAAAATAATGGTAATGAAAATGAAAACAAGGCAAAGCAGGGAAAGGGGTTAGAGAGTGGCTGAGAGGGTAACGGTAGGGGTGCAGTGAGTATTTTAGGCTCAAGGAAGTGCCTCTTCTTGGGACACTCTGGGATATTCTGAAATACCTGGGATGGCCAGGTAAAAGTCTCTGGGACTATGTTGCTGACACCGCCATCATTTCTAGGGGGTCTCCTGCCCCCTCCAACACATCCTCCACATTACAGCCAACATGGTCTTTCCAGGTATGATCATGTCACCCACTTGCTTCTCACTGTGGCCAGGATAGGGACTAAAATCTTCATGCAGCCTGTCAGACCCGCCTGGTCAGTCCCTGCCCCTCCCTTAGCCCAGTCGCACCCTCTCCCGTGGTGGGGCCCAGGCAGCTAAGCTGCTGGGAATACCCTTCCTGCTTTTTGCCTTGGTAATACCCATTCTTCCTCTCAGCTTAAATGTCCCTTCCTCCAGGAAGCCTTCTGCAACTGAGTCAGATCCCCAGTTATCAACTGCTACTGACTTCTGAGACTTTTCCTACTTAGCACTTGCAATAAATTCAGCACATAAGGAATCCCATATAAGTGTTTTTCTTCTGCTAGGGTTGAAAAAAAAAAAAAAAAGATTATTTCCACCCTGATCTGCAGGTTCAGAATTTATGGGGCTGGCTTCTGCCACCTGCATTTTTAACAAGCCCCCTGGTGCCTACTAAATCATGAGAACCCACCAGTGGAATTCCAAGGCACTCCTGGGGCCTGTTGGATACTTACTAGTTTGTTGGGATCCAAGACAATTGGCTAATTTTGAAATCAGAAAAGAATAAAAACTGCCCCCTCCCTCCAAGGAAAACTTCCTATCCTCAAGAGGGGTTTTCCTGTCAGAATTCCGAGCCCGAGCATTGAACTTCCCCTGAAAAGGCCCAGGATTCCAGTCCTGCCTGGTCTCAATTGGCAGTCAGTGCCTCCTCACCCCACCCTATTTACCATCTTCAGACCTTGCCCTGTTTCAAAGGAGGCCAGGCCCCACTTTACCCATGTCCCCGATGACAGATGACAGGTCGGAGGAGCAAGTGAATTGTGCAAGTTGTTGCAAGTGCCACCCTTGGCCTCTCAGGAGCACAGATTGTTCCTGAGACTTTGTCTTGCTGGAGGCAAAGGGAGACACTAGCTTACCTCAGCCTGCTCTCTGGGCGTTAGAGCAGGTCTCGGTATTCTCTCTGGCAGCTCCCTGTCATCTACCCAGTCAGTGACCCCGACTGAACCTGGGCTGCCCTCCTTGGCACAGAAAACACTGACTTCTTTTTCTTCCCCCTCATTTGCTACCAGGATGTTTTACTGATCATCATTGTAATAGCTAGTGTTTCTTGCCAATTAACTCTTCATACGCATCATCTTAATCTTTACAAAGACCTTATGAGACAGGATTAGTGTTGTACCCAATTTACTGAATAGGAAATTGAGGTCTGGAGAGCTGTGGCAAAGACTGCTGTCTGTCTCCCAATGTTCATTCTAAAGTTTCGCTCTTCTAAAGTAAAAGAAATCCAATTTTTAGCAAGAAACATGCGAATATACTAAAAAGCACTGAATTGTACACTTTAAATGGGTGAATCGTATGATCTGGAAATTATATACCAAAAGCTGTTTTTAAAAAATCAGTAATGCTGAGGTCGAGAAAGCCTGGACTTGTAGGTAATTAGTTCGACGATAGAAAATTGGAGGATCAGGTTAGGGGACCATGCAGGGCAGGCTGAGGAGTTTGAACTTTAGTACTGCTGACGGGTGACAAGGTTAGCGGATTCATCCCTAGGTGTACATCCATATTTCAGGATTCTTTGAGTACCTCCTGTGTGCTGGGTGTTTTCATGCACATCTCCCTGTGTAATCCCTGTGATGGATTTGTAGTTAGGCCTGCATCCCATTGTGGAAATGAGTAAGCTGAGGCTCAGAGAGATTTGCTGACTTGATAGAGGCAGCACAACTGGTAAATTGTACAGCTGGGGTCTGAATGCACTTGGATTTGTCCTTGACCCCAAAGGCTTTCCGCTGCTGTATGCTGACTCTCAGTGAGCCATCTGCCCTGGCTCTGTCCTGCCACAGCCCTGGTTGCAGCCTGGAGCCCTGGGGGCACCCCAGGAGGCCCTCCCCAGAGTGCTGACGCTAGTCCCAGGCCGCAGTTGGCATCTGGCTGGGGGTTAGTTGCTTAGCAACAGGGATGCAGATTTGGCCCTGAGCCAAGGAAACCATCTCTTCAGAGTCTTGGCTTTGGGAACTTCTAGGCAAACAGCCCCAGGAGGGCCTGAGGGAGCCAGAGCCTGGAATGAGTGGGGAAGGCAGAACAGCTATGCCCCTGCGAGGGTTTCTGGAGGTGGGGACACTCGTTCCTTAAGGGAAGACTCAGTTTCAGGGGACAGTGAAAGAAAGCAAGGAGACCCGGGTCAATATTATTATTATAATTATTTTTATTACCACCACAGCTGTGTTTCTTCAGCACTGTCTGTGTGCCAGGTGCTGTGCTTAGTGCTTTGTATTCCATAATCCTCCCCAAACCCCATGCAATAAGTTACTATTATTACCTCCCTTTTGCAAAGAAGGAACCAGGGCTCATAGAAGTTAATTGACTTGTCATGCAGCAGAAAATGAGGAAGCTGGGATTTGGCCCCAGGCCTCTCTGATACCCCATCTCGGCCTCCATTTCAGTCCGGGCTGGGGATTTGACGGAGAAAATCCACTACGTGGCTCCCAAGGCCCTGTGTGGCCTGTCCCACTCTCCTGTCGCTCTGCTTGATCCAAACATACCATCCTTGCTTCATTTCCAGCCTTCTTTTGGCCATAAGGCCTTTGCACTTGCTGCTTCCTCTGCCTGGGACGCTCT
>NW_006434829.1:5907595-5922143 GCF_000325575.1 Pteropus alecto
TCTGGTCTCCAGTGGAACATCATTCATTCATCCATTGATCTGAATATAGTTGTCGCGTGCCTCCCAATGCCAGGTAAACATTAGTAAATAAAATATAGATGACTCCAGCCCTCTCGCAGCTTACAAGCTACTGAAAGAGACAATAAATGAATAGACAAGACAATAAAGACAATTGCAAACTCCCACTTCCCCCGGGAAACATTCCGACTCCCCTGCCCTTTGGCAAGAATAGATCAGAAAACCCTTTTAGATGTGCTCATGGTCTTTCATAGTGTTTAGCTCACTGATGATTAATTAACTAATTAATTATGTAATTATTTAATGCTGTACATTCTGTGAGGCCAGGGACTGTGAGGCTGTACTGTGAGGGTCTGTGAAAAAAATACTGTTATTATCGGAGGAAACTGAGGCACAGAGAGTTTAATCGGCTTGCCCAAGGCCACAGCTGGAAGCTGGTGGAGCAGGGATTTGAACTGATATTTTCAATCAGTAGGTTATGAGTAAGTTAGGAAGAAAGGAAGGAGGGGAAAGAGAGGAAGGAAGGCAGAAGAGAGAAAGCAAAGAAGAAAGGAAGGAAAGAAGAGAGGAAAGAAAGAAAATAGGAAAATAGGAAGAAAGGAAGGACGAACTGAGATCCATGCCAGAAGAGCCCATCATCAGTGGCCGCGCCTCCTGGCCAGTCAGGTCCCACCCACAGTCGTCCTCTGTCTCACAGTCAAGCCCACCCTGCCTTTCCTGCAGCTGTGTGGCAGCCCAGGGTTGCACAACAGGCTGGGAAGCTCCTTATGTAACCTGCCACCCACCAGTTTGTTTTGGGCCAGGGGGAGGGAGCATGAAGAGGCAACTTTGAATGTCAGAGGGGCCTTTTGGGAACAGCATTCCAACCTCTCTGCTTCTTAGCTGAGCAAACTGAGGTCTCAAGAGTATGATCTCACAGAATCTGAATCCCGCCTAGGTTCTAGAAAGTACTCGGTTACTCTGCCCCAGTGTTCCAGAGAATACATTCTCATAAGTCTGTGAGCCAATAACCTGGGCTTTCTAGGACCTTCTGTGTTCTCATATCAAGGAAGGATTCTGGCCACAGAGCCTCAGAGGGCAGTTTTATGCAGGGCTGGGGCTAGGAAACAGAAGTCTGGCGTTATGTGCCATGCGGTGTGCTAAGAATTTTACATGAATCCATGCCTCTATGAGTATATAGTGAAGAAAATTTTATGGTCTCTGTTTGACATCATTTTTTCCCTTTTCTTATTATTTTTGTGACCATGGGCAAGTCCCTTCATATTTGTGAGCTTCCATTTCTGTTTGACATTAGAAGGATGAAGGAACTTACTCAAGCATGCTAGTAAGAAGGAAAGCCAAATTTGTCTATCCACAAATTTCCTGAGTCCTTAATATATGAAAAGTTATTACTAATTTGGGGCAAGAGTGGGCAGAGCTGATTAAGACTGTACGTCTGCTCTCAAGGAGATTACAGTCTTGAGAAGGAATAGTGAATGTGGTTTTTTTCTTGACAAATTATCTGAATCGTTTGATAATGGCTGCCTGCCTGGAGAGCTGCATCCTGGATCTGTGGGGAAATGGTGCCAGTAATGGTTGATTGATTAGTAATGTCTGCCACAGGATCAGACATGGAGCACTAAGTGTTTGCCATGCCTGAAGTTGGAGACACCAGAGGCAGAATTTGGAATGGCTTTTGAGGTGGCCAGACAGAGCCCACTAAGGTTATTGGGATGATGGCTAAGTGCTGACTCTTGCCATGTGAACCCTGACAGCAATGACCCAGGGAGGTAGCGCCGTCAGCATCACTCCTGGCAGGACCCCAGGGATAGCATTTATGCAGTAGTCTGTGTAAATGGCACCCCCTGGTGCACCAACATGAATATCTCTTGCAGCAATAGGACATGGCAGCCTGAATAAAGAGGCAGATGCCCAGAGAGGTTAAGTCACTTGCCTAAGTCACACAGCGAGCACGTGGCAGAGGTAGGATTTGAGCTGAGGTCTGTCTGACTCCACAGCCCAAGCCTGTAACCACTGTGCCCTCTTGCCCACCACCGATCTGCCAAATCTGGAAAAAGTTCAGTCTCTGACTGAACCTTGGGATATTGCTTAAGTCGTGCAGCTTGCCCACGTGGATTTCCTTGGAGGCATACACAGCAAAGGAGCTCATGCATACACAGTCCCAAGCACAGGGCCTGTGAAAGTAACGCAGAGCGATGAGGAGGAGGGTGGCTGGCTGACTGAACCCTATTTTGAAGCTATGTGTGAGAAGGGCAACCCTAAAAGAGAGAGGGTGGCAGCAAGCAGCATTTGCAATTGAAGGGATGCAGATGAGTGCTTGGGCTTAGGGCAAAGAGGTAAAGGGGGCTGAGAAAAAAGATTTGGGGTGCCAGGGGTGCTCAGCTCTCAAAGAGGCTGCTGGTGTATTCATCTCCAGGTGTATCAATCAGTTAGGGTTCCACAGGAGATGTGGGAGTGACCAATAAGCATTAATGAAGGGACTTGTAATAGAGCTGTGGGCAGGGGACAGGGAACTAGCAGGGGACGGTGTCGCTCCTGGGACTGGCAGGAGCAGGAAGTCCCCGTCCTGCAGGCGCGAGAGAAAGGGCTGTTGTGGAATCTGGCGAGAGCCGAGAGCCGTAGCCTTGAGACAGAAATGCAGTTCCCACTGGCCAGGCCACCTGCGTCCAGACAGCATGGGGACAGCCCCCCAAACCTCAGGGGCTAAGAGTGGACAGGAGACACTGGGATGCTCTTATCACAAGGAGGCAGACATTTATTACACGGCCCTGACAAAGATGATTTTACAACATTCTGGCCATGCTAGAGTTCTTTAATTTGATGACCATTGACTTGATCAGTTTTTCTTTTTTCTGGGACATTAAATTATGTGGAAAATGGTGGACCTTTCAAATGTTGCCAGTTCAGGGCAGGGTGAGTAGCTCGGGGGGCGAGATGAGGGATGAAGAGATGCATGTTCAGCTACAGTCCTACATCGGGCTGCCACCATGTTCAAGTCAAGGATGTTCCCAGAAGGCGAAAAACACACCATTCTCACACTCCCTGCTGTCACTAATCAGTGAATGTCTCAGGAGCAGGTGTGTGTGAGCGAATTTTGGGGTCACAGCAGGTAATCCGGTCTGGTCGGGCTGAAGCAGGCGACCAGACTCTCTGTCTGATTCTGAGCCACTGGATAAGGGGATTAATCTAAATCTCTCGAAGGAGAGGACAATTCTCAAGAAAGCCTGTGACCCAAGAAACAAAAGTTGGACTTAGTGACCTCAGGCTTGCTCACGGGGATCGTTTAGGAAAGCCGCCACTGTGATTGAAAGCCCCTGGGGTGTGGGGGCAGAAAACATGGCGCTCAGAGGGTACTAGAAAGAATGAAAATAGAATCTTGGAGTGGGGCTGGGGTGAACTGGGGAGGTTATGCCCTCCTCAGGGGGCTCGTTAAGACCCAGTGTTTGTTGGTTGTCACGAAACAGAGCCAGCTGGGCTAGATTTGGATCCTGACTCTGCCTCTTACTGTGTGACACTGGGCCTCAGTTTCCTCATCTGTAAAACTGGACAATAGAACTCACCTCATGGAGATGTTTTGAATGAATGAATGCTTGCAAATGCCTAGAACAGTGCCTGATATGTGGCAAAAAAGCATTATGTATAAATGTTTGCTAAATAAATAGGTAAATAAGAATGTAGGTCTTTTGTTGTTGGATCTTCCAATCTTTGAAGGGAAGGAAATCTGGAAGTCCATGTTTTAATAATCATATTAATGGCAAACACTCAGGCAGTTTAGAAACACCCTACGTATTGACACAACATGCTGAGTTAGATACTGTTATCACTTCCATTTTGCAGATGGGAAAACTGAGCTACAGCGAGGTCACATAACTTGCCCTAAAGTTATACACTGGCGACTGATGGAAGTGGAATCTAGGGTGACTTACTGTCCCGGTGTTAGCCCTGGAAGTCCTGTGTTCCAGGAAACCCTTTGTTCTGGGAAAACCAGCACTATTGATTACCCTGGACTCGGACCTGCTCAGTCTGGCTCCAGCACCCTGTTCTTAACCAGTGTTCTCTCCCTTCTCTTGCGTGCATGTTCTCAATTTTTAAATGTTCCCACTGTGGGCCAGTTTGCAATTCCTGAAAGAATCTGATGTTCTTTGGCATCAGATTTTCCACGTGTTATAGAGGTGTGCTTCAATTTTTCCATCTGAAAAATGGGGAAAGAATAATACAGGCAGAAGATAATTGCGAGGATTAAATGAGTTCACATGTGTAAAGCACTTAGAACTGTGCCTGGCACAGAGAAAGTGCGATAAATCTGTTCGCATGTATTGTTGTTGTTGTTAGACATTTGCTTCCTCGATACCCCCTCGGACTTCCTGAACCTGAATCGCCTGGCTTTGGAGTCTGGCATCTGTTATTATTTTCGTTGTTTTTAATAGTACGTCCCCCATGCAACCACTGGGGAGTCAGGAATCCTGGGGGCAAGTCTGAGTTCCGCAGGTAGTGCACGTGTGACCTCGAACAAGTTTCTTTGCCTGTCTGTGCTGCACTTTTGTCCTTGTGCAAAGCACCAGGGTCTAGAGGCTTCTAGAACCTCTTAGAAAGGGAAGGCATTTGTTATAAGGCAGGTGAGGAGGTGAAGAGGGAAGAAGGGAAGCCCCACATTACACGTGGAGGGGACTCAGGATTCAGGCTAGTGGAGAGTCAGGGCAGACTAGATCAGTGGCTGACAAAAGGGGCATCTCACTCTCACCCCACGTGCCAGTTATTAAGCTCCTGTCTCCAAGCTGCCCTTCCATACTTTGCTCTGTGACGCTGGGGCTGAGACTCAAAATGCTACATCCCTGCTTTGTTAACTGCTCCGGGTAGACTGTTTCAATTGGGGGCATGTGCCAGAGACTGCAGGCTGGAGGAAAGACAAGGGACTTGCTTCTTCCTGCTCTTGTCTCTTCTGGTCACTGTTACCCAAGCAACACTTCTGCATCCTGGCAGTGGACATTGATTCCAGTCTCTGTTTTTTTACATATACCCTGGAACCAACCTTACTGTGTCCCTACGGAGTTAGCAACGCATGCTGAGCACCCCTACTCAGAGGTCTGAATCCCAGTTCCGAGGGACCTCTTCTCTGAGCCTCTGGGTTGTGACACTCTAACCTGTATCCTTGTTCAGTCCTCCAACATCCATTCTTATTCTCTCTGTTAAAATGACTGTGATGGTTGCCGTTTTTCTGCCGGCTGCCCTGACAGATATACTCTGTGCCCACTAAGGAGCACAGTGGCCCTGCTTACTCTGAGACCCAAGCTGAGGGAGCAGCCGCTACCTGGAAGTTGCCAGGCATCGTAGCAGAGGGGAGAGAGCCTGGTGAATCCCCTGCTAGCTCTTAAAGTTTCTGTCTGAAAGTGACTTGTCACTTCTGTCCACATTTCGTTGGCCAAAATAAGTCATGTGACCACGTCTGAGTCAGCAGAGGATGGGCAGTGAATATTTATGACCAGTAGTACAGTCTACTAGTATGTCCTTGGAAAGACCCAGAAACTATACTCTGCTCTCTTTTCCTGACAGCCAACCCTGATCAAATCCCTAATTAGATTTTCCTGAATCATAATAATAATCAGCAAGTTATTGTACATTTACTATGTGCCAACCTAAGCACTGGTTTTCAGAGCGTCCGTATATTGGGAAGATTTCCCAGGAGTACTGGAACCGACCTCCAAAGCAGTACAGGGTCGAAAGATGGAAGAAAGGCTGACAACTCCAGAATTAAACAGTATGTATTAAGGGAACTTATGGACAGAAGCAGCAAGACAGTGGATCTCCCCTCCAGAAAAGGGACAGGGACTCACTAAAAGCAACTCGCTTCTTAAGATGGCGTCAGTCATGTCAAGCACTAGAAACCATTTTGCCAAACACCATGAAGTAGGTAGCTATTACCCCCTGGTTTCTTGGGAAAAAAAACCTGAGGCTCAGAGAGGGGATGTGACTTGCCTAAGGCTACAGAGCTGCAAGAGGCAAAGCTGAGATTTGCACCCCCGTCTGTCAGACTGAAGCCCAAATTCTTCAGCTCTGCACTCTGGGAGGTGTCCTTCCTAGCTCTCATTCCAGAAACCTGAGAGAGGGTGAACAAGGAAAACCAAGTATTTAAATAGATTCAGCTCCTTAAACTGGCAAATCCTGCCTCCCACTCAAGGTTGCAGATTCTGTGTAAGGGCAGCCCAGTTCTGGAGCTCGGCAATCTAGATAAACCTCCCCAAGATTCTGCCCTGTGAGCCCACCCCTACTGCTGGCCTTGGTTCTTGATTTTCACCTTCCAGCACCATGCTCGACCCCAGCTCAGAATTCTGCCCCTAGAGCGTTCCCAGGAGGGGAGAGAAGCCCCAGGGTCTGGGATCCCATGAGTCGGAGCTCTCCCAGGGCCACGGCGCCCCTCAAGTCCCAGAGGACACTGGGCTGTGCTTGGGACAACAGCCATTCGAGTCTTGTCCCAGCAGATGTTGATTTTTTTCCCCCCAGTTAGCTGATAAGCCCTTAGAGATCGGAACTGTGTCTTTTGTATCTTCTGCATAATATTAATGACGCTGATGCCCTCAGGCCCCCTGGGCATCAGGCACCATCCTAGGTGACTGTTTTAAGGGTACCCGAGATGTGTTTTAATCGGGTCTGGCAAGACACACAGGCAGGGAGATGACTGTCATGAAGGGAGAAGTTTACACTCTCAGATTCTTAGAAATGGGAGGCACAGCACACGGAGGGCGTTTAGGAAAAACCCGTCCCCTGTGTCTCTTTTACTCGCATGCGACTGCCGCATCAACAACACTTCTGCATCAGGTGTGTGGGTTTTTCCCACATCAAGCAGTTCTCCGAGACACCAGCTGAGTGTTCTATAATTTAACTCAATTCTGACACTGTCTACCTGGAGATAGCGTCGGGTACCAGCGATCAAGGGCTCAGTCCCATGAGACTGCCCCCCACATCAGACACCAGTCACAAGTAGTAGATCCCCAGTTTACCCACAGCTTCTGTCCGACTTGGCTACAATTTGAGGCTTCCATGACCTCCTCCCTTTTGAATTCGATTATTTGTTAGAACAGCTCACAGAACTCAAGGACTTATGTTTTCCAGTTTATTATATAATAAAGGCTGTATCTTGGGAAAAGCCAGATGGAAGAGATGCTGGGACGATGTAAGGGGGAAGGGCACGGAGCTTCCATGCCCTCTCCGGGAGCATCACCGTCCCAGCACCTCCACGTATTCACCCACCCAGAAGCTCTTCAAACCCCGTACTTTGGGAATGTTCATGGAGGCTTCATCACCTGGGCATGAGCCATCATTTGCTGAAAATGCCAAGCTTCTAATCATGGCTTCGTCTCTCTGGTGACCAGCCCCCATCTAGGGGCTCACCAAGAGTCACCTCTTTAGGACGAAAGATATTATTGTCACCCAGGAAATTCTGAAGTATTTAGGAACTCTGTGTCAGGAACCTGGATCAAAGACCAAATGTGTTCTTAGTGCTCTTATCATTTAGAAAATTACAAGGATTTTCGGAGCTTCCAGTCTTCTCTCTCTCTCCCTAGCTCAGTGTGCTTTACTTGTTCATAGCCTCACCTGTGGGGGTGGGAGCATGACAGAGAGAGGAAGATAGCATGTGTGGGGAGCAGGGAGGACCCAGTTATTTACTTTTTCAAAAAGACGGAAGCATTTGGCCCTGCTGCTGGTGCCAAATTGAAATTAATGCTGGCTTCACTCCCAAGCCGGTTCCCATCTCCACCGGAGGGCAGAGTGTCTGAAGCATTGAATCCGGGAATGTCACTCAGTTGTCAAAGTGGGGAAGGAAGTGGCAGTCAGGGCCCCAGAAGAAAACAATCCAGCTCAGATGAGGTCACGGGACTTCTCTAAAGAAGGGACTTCTCTCAGAGTGTGGGCAGGTTTATGGAATCAGAAGGGAGGTTGAGGCACCGAGAGATTAACAACAGAGAGAAGCCATCTCCACAGAAGAGGTAGGAAGAGGCAGGAGAAGGAGCAAGTGTAACTGAGGTCCAGTGAGGGCGGGAGCTGCGGGGAGGGCCCTCTGGACAGGCGCTGTGCTGTGAGGTAGGCGCTACCACAGGAGACGCCATGCCGAAGCTGGGAGGAAATTTGAGAGAAATGCCCCACCTCTCTCTCTCCCTGCCTCCGGATCTCCCACTGGTCCCTCCCGGGGAACAAACCCAACCAGAATCCAAAAGGCAAGGGAGCTTTTGGGTGATGTGGGCCATAACCCACTTCTGGGGACACAGGGCAAGTAGAATGAATTGGGGCCAGGGTAAACAAGACAATACAGGTGTACTATACATATGCTCAATACACGTCGTTATTTTTATAACTATTTTTCAATGCTCCAGAATGTCTCATTAATAGATATGCCACAGTTTACTTAAAAAATACTTCTCTTGTTCATCTTTGTAGAGAACTGCTTTATTGAAGTACCATGTACTTGTATAAAAGCTATATACCAGAAGTGCACTGTTTGATGAATTTTCACAAGTGAGCTTATCCATGTAACCGATTCACAAGTGAGCCAACTTTTGCGTGGCCAACTTTTGAGCAGTGTATACAGTGGAGGGGCTATTATGCCACTTAATCATGGCCTCCTGGCCCACGTGTTTGGGTCAACAGTAGAGGCCCCCCAACTCCACTTCTAGTACCCCTATTCCACTTCCCCTCCCCCAGATCACCTGTATTCTGACTTATAATAGCACAGGTTCATTCTCCCTAATTTTGTATTTTTCATAAACAATATTCTTCAATAGGAGCTCTGTGGGGTCTGGCTCTTTTCACTCTGCATGTTTATTTTGTTGATCCTGACTTATTTCCACTTTCTCCTGTAGAGATAATATTACAATGGGCATTTTTGTGCCTATGGATTTTTTTTTTTTTTTGCCATTGACTTATTTTCTTAGGAGGATTCTCTAGATTTAGGTTTCCTGGGCTGAAGGGTATAAACCTTTTTATTGCTTTTGCTGTTTGAGGCCAAGATACCTTCTGATGGATGTATAGATTCCTTATCACTTCTTTCTTTCAAAAGTCTGCCTCTGAGATTATAATTGGTGATTCTGGCTTCAGTAGGAAGGAAGCTGAGAGGGGCCAGGTCTGGATCCCATTGGGGAGGAATCTGAAACTCTAAATACTGACAATGCCTGCTCCCTTGGTATATGACAGTTGCAAATGACAGAATCCTCTCTGGCTGATTTAGGCAGACATGGAGTTTATCGAAGGCAATTAGGCAGCCCACAGATTCACTGGCGGGCTTGTGCTTCTGCAGCAGGAACAAAATCAGCTTCCCTGCCACTGGGCTCAGGCACGTTAGCTCCTGCTCTGTGCCCTGGATATTCAGCCGGCACCTATCTCAAAAATTCCCCAGCAAACTTTCTCCACATCTCACTGGCCACCCCAAAAGCTCGGGTGGGCACACTTTCTATAAGATTCAGTGTTTTTCACCCAATTCTGGAACATAAATCAGGATTTTCTCAGCAAGGAAGACGTGACAGAAGGACTTTTTGTGCGTGGCCAACTTTTGAGCAGTGTATACAGTAGAGTAAAATGGTTGCCTCACCCCTGACTCCAACACCCAACACCTATTAGTCAGTCTTTTGTTTCCCAGGGAATTTTGTATCCAACATGGTGATTAGGCCACTTAACAGGGCTGAAGAAAATGGAGCAGGGCTAGCATATGGGTGGCCTCCTTTGCTGAGTTACCCCGAAACAAACTAAGCCAGTACCAAGAGCACCAGCGAAGTAGGGACACCCTAAAGTTTTTTCCCCCGAAATAATTTGTTATTTCATTTTAAAAAGCATCATGGCAGAAGTCAGAATCCTGTTGGATTGCCTGACGCATATCTATGGATTAGTGCTGTTCTTATCTTGAATGTCATAGGTGGGGTGAAATATTTTATACTCTTTTCAGGCTTTAAAATCCTTAATTTGGCCCTGGCAGTCTGAAGAAGTTAATGCTCAGAGAGGTCAACTGACTTTTTTAAAAGCACACAGCAAATCAGTGACAGAGCCAGAACTAAAACCTGGATGGGTTTTTTTTTTGTTTGTTTGTTTTTTGTTTTTTTTTAGACAAGGCAACCCTTAGTTGACCTCACAGATTGCAAGAACCTTGTCAGTTTATAATCCCTTATTTTTCATTTTTTACGCCTATAGCACCTGGTCTTCCTAGGGGGTCTCCCATCCAACTACTAACCAGGCCCAACCCTGCTTAGCTTCTGAGATCAGACAGGATCGGGCTTGTTCAGGGTGGCATGGCCATAGACTTAGAACCTGGATGCTTTAACACCTTGTCTAGTGTTCTCTCCATTATACCCCTGTGCCCTCCCTGCCTGTGCCCCATTTTTTGAGAATTATTTTCACAGTCCCTTCAGAGGGGCTATTATGCCACTTAATCATGGCCTCCTGGCCCACGTGATTGGGTCAACAGTGGAAATCAAATGCAGACTGGGTGAATTGGATTCTCTTCCTAGGAACTTGAGATTAGGACACTGATTTTTTTAAAAAATGGGTTCCAAAATGGGAATTTTTGAGAAACAAGCTGATTGGAAGAGGGGAGAGCAGAGAAGAGAGTCTTTAAAAATAAGAGGCCAGGTTGAGAGATCAGGTGGTGAGAGAGAGAGAGAGAGAGAGAGAGCGAGAGCGAGTGGGCTAGAGAGAGGTACCACCTTGGTTTCTGACAGCTTTCTAGGTCTTGCTTCTTGTTCTCAGGGGGATTTGCCTCCAGATTACACATAATTACCCTCTATTCATATTTAGCATGCTTTTGGCTGTAAGTAATAGAAATTGCAATCCAGATTGGCTTAAACAATAAGAAAACTATTCATTCCTTTAACACGAAGTGCAGAGCCAAGGGGGATTTCAGGCATGGTACGATTAGAGTTCCAGCTACATTCTTGTGCAATTCTCTCTTGACTCTTCCCTCCATTATGTGTTGGCTTTGATCTCACACTGGCTTTCCTCTTGGTTACAAGAGGGCTGCTAGCAAAACAAGGGCAACATACTTCCCTATTCCCGTCCATGGAGCTTGAATAAGCATCTCTCCTGCACTCCTGGACTATAAGTCCCCCTTTCTGTCTGATTAGGCCACTGTCAGTTATATGCTTATTCCTGGACCAGTTGCAGTCTCCAGGAGGATGCTATATACAGATTGGCTTAAACTTAGATCCTGAGTCTAATCATTCGCAAGGAAGATGGGATAGCTGTGATTGGCTAACAGTAATCGAGATCTCTTGATTCTCAATAATGAAGTGTGTGTGAGAATTAACTTCTCCTGGTCACATAGGCTGAATGGGAGAAGGATGGTGACCTGGATAAATTGGGATTTGCTAGGACAGAGGAAGGGGAACAGATGCTAGAGGCAAAAAAAAAAAAAAAATCCTTTTGAATTATTGAAAGTGGGTTTCTGATTTTTTATTGTTACAGAGTCACTTGGACAATAGACTTCCTAGTCTGTGGCCAAATGCCCTTGCCCAGCCCCTCTGCAGCTTGATTCTAATTTCCTCCTCCGTTCTGTAGCCTCTGCTGTCGCCAACATTTCTCTCTGCTGGCTCATCGTTTTGGCAAGCTGGCATCTTATTCTGCTCCAAGCCCTGCTGATGGAGCTAAAGATCCCTTTAGCAGAATTGATTCTGGCATGTTCTAATTTTAAAAGCCTTGTGCCTTTCTGCATGGGAGATGCTAAGATCTGTGCCCATAAAGTCAGAGAGAGTAAATTTTTCTGAGGAAAACCTATTTTTAACAAGACCTGAACCTAATTGAACTTAGTCATTTTTCAGTTGTTGACAGTTGAAATGTGCGAATCAGTGGGCTGCGTTTGGAGCTCAGGGCTAGAGTGGCCCCTTAAATATCAAAATGATGGTAGATATCAGCTTCCAGAACTGCTCAGGTTTGGAGCTGTGGTTTTACTCAGGGTTGTGGTAAAACATGAGGCTTTAGGGACAGACAGCCCTGGGTTCAAATCTTGGATCCCCCAAGCGTCAGTTGCCTCATCCGTAAAATGAGTATGGTTATATTTGTCCCAAAACATTTTGTGAGCCTTGAGAAGGAATATATCTGCCAAGAAGTACTCCTCATGGTTAACTAGGCACAAATTCATAACCAGAGTCAAGCAGCTGTTACTGACAGAGGTCTCCCAAGCATCCTGGATTTCAGGGAAAAGCCAGAGACTGAGCTATCTATCAGCTTCCTGCTGGCAGAGTCAACCCTTACAGGGGAACTCCTGGCATCATCTTTCGACCAATGGGCTGAGACCTGCCTGGTCTAATCTATATCCTCATTTGCATTTATACTTCTTAATCAGAGCTCCTCCATAATGACCAATTAGAATGCACCTTTCCAACCAATCAGAACAGTGCTTTTGGATCTGTCAGGCTGTGCAAATTTGGATTCCTCAACTGCGTAAAAATGAACCAATTGGGAAACAGGGTGGGAACTTTCTCTATAAAAGATGGGCTCCCCCTTTCCTGGAAGATCACTTTCTATTTCCACAGGTGGTTGCTTTTCCCTGAATTTGCAAATTGTTCACCTGAATAAAGTTTTTCCTTTTTCCTCACCTCAGACTGGGAACTTTTGTTGACAACTTTGTGTGAGTCATCAAGGTCTGATATGAGGCTACTCACCATCTTTATTTATTATTCTTGGCATTAACATTCATATGTTTCCTTGCAGAAATGTTAACGTATTTGGTTTTGATGTGTTACCCAGACCCCACAGGTACTATAGTGTCAGACTAACTTCCTTCGTGGTTACAACATGGCTTCCAGCACCAGTGTGGGCAAAATGCTTCCTCGTGTACCATTTTACCTTCCTGAAACCAAAAATGTGGTAGTTTCTAAAACACATCTTGTCCTAAGAGTTTAGGGATAAGAGAATGGAGGTCTTAGGATGACTGAGCTACAGTTCACTGAAGGGACTAGGAGGTTGGGTAGATAGAAATCACATGAAATCGAAATTACCCCCCAGAAAACCAGTACCCCAGTCATGCCCTTCAGCGATGTGGCTAATTCTTGAGGTTTGCCCCAGAAGAAGTGGTATGTCATGGTGTTTCCGGACCGTGTGTGTGTGTGTGTGCGTGTGTGTGTGTGTGTGTGTGTGTCTCTGTGTGTGCATATTTATCTTTTCTTTAAACTACCAGAATTAGTTAGGCCAGTGAAAAATGCTCGCACCAGGAGGGAGTCCCAGGTGACCTGGGTCAGACTGGGGTTCCCGTGTCATGCTCGCAGGGGGTGCGCGTGGTGCCCCTGAAGAAGACTAGTGGGCAAATTCTCCTGCATTGGTGAAGTTATTTGTCTCTTGAATTATTTCTCTCTCTCCTTCTCCCCACCTCTTTTCTCAGAGCAAGATGAATTGGGTTCCTCTGAGTTAGTGCATGTGAAGCCGGTGGCGAGCAAGGAAGTATGCGCGAGCGTGAGAGCGGGAGTAAGGGGTTGGGGTTAGGAGACAGGAGATGGATCAGCAATTGAACCAGCAAGAGGAGGGGCCGAGTCGCGGGAGGAGTTACTGATTGACTCAAGAAGTTACTCAGTGTCGTGAGGGTCCGGCTGGTCTGCTAAGAGGTCGCTGATGAGTGCGTCGCTCTTCCCCTCCAAAGCTTCCCTCTCACCAGCTACTCTGGTCCCTACCTGAGGGCCCTGCGCCCTCCCAGCACGTTCCAGGGGAGAATGCCCCGTCTGTGCGGGTCACAAAGGCGCCAGGCCCTTGGCGCTGAGAGCGCCCTGACGTGGAACTCCGGACTGGCGCAGCGCGGCCGCGCAGCAAGCAGCCCTCCCGGCGCCGTCGGATACGCGGTCGCAGTGCTCCCGCACGCGGCCCCTGGTGAGTCTCCCCGCCCGTGCGGCTGCACCTGCTGCTCCACAGCGTCCCCTGCTGGGGGCAGCAAAGACGTGGCTGTCTCTAGCCCATCCAAACTTTGGGCTGCCTTCTAAACCTGGAAAATTTCATGGCCCCCTTCAATTAAACATAAATAAATTACAGTGTGTAAAATAACTCCAAGGAAGTCCAACAAACTTTCATTTCACTCAATAATGATCTACGAATTTTTAAAAAATTGTAGGCATTACTGCATCCTTGCTTGACAAGCCACCAGGTTATGCAGCCCTGGCTCTGTTTTTACACAGGCTCCTCCTCTCTCAGAGCTGGCATTTGTAGTCCATACGGTGGCCTCTCCCAGGAGTCCTGCAGAGCCCTTCATGGGTCTGGCTTTTCTTTGAAAGGCAGATTGTTAAAATTCAGCAGCAGAGGAGAAACCAGCCTCTCCTACCCCAGCTATTTAAACATTAGACAGCAAAGATGATATCCACCTGAGAGCAGACTTCATTCATTCAAACGGTATTTGCTAAGAGCTTTTCACATGCCCAAGACTACAGATACTGTAGTAGACAGACTGAGGCCCAGGGAATGAGAGGCACTTGTGTGATGCTCCCAGACCTGAACTTCTATATTTCTCAGCACTTTCTATCACACACACTGTTCCACAGAAGTGGGCAGCTTTGAGATTCTTCCCAAGAATTGCACA